>NW_020450982.1:1094001-1193959 GCF_003343035.1 Apteryx rowi
CCCGCGCTCAGAAGGTCCTGCAGGACCGCGAACATCTTAAAATTGGAATCGTCGGGGTTTTTCCGCTTTCTCCTTTGGCGCATTCCCCTTAAAGTAACTCTCTGCCGTGCAGCAGTGGAGGTCTTGCGAGGAAGCCACTGTGTTGTAACAGCGTAGTCCTTGCCTGAGCCCTCATGAGCCCTCATGACTCACGCTAATAGTAGTTTTCTACCTCAGCTGCACTGAGATCTAATAATAGCTTTAATAACTACATTGAGGTTTTTCTTGCACCTTCCGAGATTATAAAAATAACTTAGGAAGATCAGAACAGCCAGGGACAAATTCAGGGATACATATGGGAGATCATTAAAGAGTGCTAGATCAGAGGCAGTTAATTTTGAGTTCCCTCTGTTTTCCACAGAGTTGTTTTTCTTGTAATAAACTGGTAAAGCTATGCCCCTCTCTTATAGCTGTGATTTAATCCAGGGTGGTGAGTTTATATGTGTCTTTATTCATAGTACTCTGTACCTCTGGATGCAGTTTTGGAAGCAAGGAGGAGAAGCATACTTCAGCTGTGGTTGGCAGTGCAGAAAGTCATGTGAAGTTGTCAAAGCAAAATGACAGCCCTGTTTTGAGTTTGAGCTATGCAGTATATCAACTTCAAATTATTTATAACATTTTTTCTGTTATGTTAAGCATTTGACTTTAATGCTATTAATTTCATTGGAAGCATGTCTTACTGAACAGATTGAGAGACTTAGAGCTAGAAGTGCCGGATTTGGTTCTTGACTTCGTGTATCACTTGCAGTGTAGCAATGGATAGATCACGTATGTTCCAGGTCCAGTTTGCACATTTATAAAAGGTGCACATTCCATAGAAATTTGCATCTTTAGATCACAATTATAAATATTTGCTAATTAAATCTTGTCCTGACCTTCTTTCTATTCCATCCAAGTCTGCAAGCGTGTTTTGTGTTACAGAAGACGGAAGAGGAAGAAGGCACAGCATGGCTAACTGATCTGCCCGGTGCCTTTCGAAATGGCAAGGGCAGGGTCAGGACTAGTAAACAAATAGTTGCTGGTTTTGAATACTCTTCCTGATCTTTGAGATCAGTGTTCCTCACCTGTGTTTCATGTTCTTCTTGGGATTTATAAAAGGTTCAAAGAGGGTCACAAAATATTTCAAGGTGGTACCCAGCAGCACCTCAGTTCTTTCAGGCTGAGGGATTTAAAAAAAAAAAAAAAAAGTTGTCACTTATTTGCACTCATTGATAAACTGGCAGCCAGCTTCAGCTTACGGCAGCACTTCAGACCCTACAAGACAGGGGGTGATTGTTAACCTTTGTTATAATGATAGCTAATTTTTATTTCTCTGCTTCGAAGGAGCTGATCTGCTGCCTTGGCCATGTGAAGACCAGTAAGCCAACAGGGATTTGTGCTTTGAAAAAGTCTGAGGAAAGCTTCTCTACTTAATTCACAGGATGAATGCAATTCAGTTAATTCATGTTTATAAAAAGATGCAGAATAAAGAATACTGTTATTTCTGGGGAAGTTAGTATCTTAACTAGTGGTATAAAAACAGTGGCAAAGTGGCATCTAAGACTGTCTTTTAGATCAGGACCCTAGAGATTTCTCTGCTCTTTATGTCATTTAGCATGTTTTGCAACAGTAAAGTGGTTACCCCCACTATTTTTTTCAAACTCTGATTAGTGTAATTAGTATTCTTCCCCTGAGGTGCTGTCATTTAGCTGTAGTGATGATCTGTTCCAAGCAGTTGGTTGTTTTCTCCCCCATACCATAGGCATTGCTGGGTTCGTAATGGCCATACTTCCATGTGTGGAGTGCTTTTCCTGGTGTTTATGATTTACAAGCTGAAGTGGTGAGAAATACAAAACAGTTCTGTATATGTAAATGTAACTTTTTCCAAGAAGCAAGGGTGAAATCTCTGCAGTGTATTTATGTCAGATCTGTATCATATGAATGATGATCAGATATTTTTTAGCTCAGCTGTCGCAGCGACTGCCTTGAACTTCCCTGATGAAATCTGCTTAATGAGGCTCAGTATAACAGACGTCATTTTATTTTACCTTTTTACTTCAAATTGTTAGGCAGGCTTGATTTGAAGAGATTGGGTTGATTGCGTACAGTCTTAGAGGGAATATTAATTGCTTCCTCACAGAGTTATATACATCATTTCAGTTACGGATGCTTTGTGTGCATTGTTTTGGTAATAGAAATAGTGTGATAGTGTGGTTTAAAAATGAACAGAATCCAGATTACATGGAGATTTTTAAATAACCCATTTATGGGTGATGCATACGTGCAGTGTGATGTTTTTGAGTGTCATCTCAGTTCTTACCGCAGTGTTTTTTCCTTGGCTCCAGCTGGGGCTGTTTGTAGACTTCAATCCTGAAGAGATGCTGCTGGGTGCAGAGGAAGGTGGTGATGATGGGGACCTGGAAGCAGAGCTTGCTGCTATCACTGGAGGGAAGGTGGCAGAAGGCGAAGCAAAACCAAAAGGGAAAAGTAAGTTAAAGTTTCTGGATTTTACTGATGGAAGACCTGAATAATTCATTGAGGATACCTATTTATAAATCACTCAGTTCTCTAAAATGTTTTCCATCGCTGATGGAGGCTGAAATTGCAATAAATGTGTTTCCTTTACTTTGAAAGGTTAAGTTGCTACTCCGCAAAAATGGTAAGAGTTATTTGTCTGTACTCTTGTAAACTTAGATAGGAAGAAGATATCTGATGGCTAGAAGCCTTGTTAATTTAGCATATGAAGTCATAGCAAGCTGTAATAGGAGCTAGATGACTTCAGAATGGAAATTGTGTTTTGGGTTATTTGTTTGGGTTTTGTTTGTTTTTTTTGGTTTTGTTTAAAGAGTTAATTTACTGAATTAGTGTTAGATTTTTAGTTATTTCAAGTCTGTAACCAAAATTAAATATCCCTTTAAAAGGGAAATTGTGGACTTAATGTAGTTACTGGGAGAAGTGCTATGGCTTGTATGATGCAGAAGATCAGATTGCCTCTTGGAACAGATCATTGCTGTTCTTAATATTTAGGCATTTGTGAGTTTTTTCCGATAGTGTTTGCATGCAACTATGCAATGTTTTACAGGATTGTTCTAATCCAGTACAGGTCCAGACTGCTGCTGAGAGGGGCAGTCTATTAGTGAGCATACTCTTCCTCAAAACTGGTAAACACATTTATGGAGTTGCAGGGTGAACTGGTTCAGAAAACTGATCCATGAAAACAAGCTTCTGTTGTTGGGCAAGGTTTGGGCTAAATCAATTCCTTGATCTGGTTTACTACTAGGCTTTCTGAACACTGCTGTGGCTACAAGGGAGGGGTGGGAGCAAATGATTGAGATGGGAAAAGGAAAATGGGATCCACCCTTGTTACAGATGTGTGGACAGATGCTGGAAAAAGTGCAACTGCAAATTTATTTTTACTTCTGCAGTAATTTATAATATTTGAAGGGACTTTCATGCACAGCAGCAGAGRAGTGAAGATTTTTTAAATATTTAGGAAAAGTGACTGAGAAGTGTCAAAACACTGTACTTGGTGAGAATCAGAACAGGTATTTGTACCTAAAACTAAATTCTAAACCATTTCCACTCTCCAGATTTCAAGATTGTAGTAACCCCTTAATACTAATAAGCACAATAGCTTTTTAGTCTTTGATATAATTTGAGATGTATGTTTCTTCAGCTTTTGGATGTTCTTAACTCACTATAATTGGTTTCTGCAATTATATTTTCCTGCATAGCTATTCACAGCAATTTTATTTTTTAAAAGTTCAAAATAATAGTCTTTTTCAGGAGTTCTGGAAATAACCTGCTCCGAAAAGGGTAGTCTGAACCAGTGTATGGTAACAGAGGTGATGTTCATATCGCCAAATCTACAGGTACTCACTTTCGGTAGCACAGAGTGACTACAGCAGCRCGGAGTCTTCATTCTTGGAGGATCAGAATTTTTCATTGTAGCAATAGCAGAAATTCTGCCTTTGGGCATAGATTATTCTTGATGGAAACCTGCAGTCTAGCACACTCTTCCCAGAGGATGAATTTGGGTGTCAGGAGCTTCTGAATTGTTGTCGCTTCTCACATACAGACTTCCTTTGGCCCTGATTATGTCACTTAATGTGTTTTTCAGTCTTTGTTCATAAGAGGGAAGTGAAACTTCAGAGAGAGTGAGTGGAAAATTAATATTTACTATGCTCTCTGAAGGTGTGTGATAGGGCTTATACAACTGTTTTTCTAAAATAGTGTACAGCTATTTTTTTTCCCCAGTAGACTTGGGGATAGTTAGGCCAGAAGCTCGCAGAGGATGCGGGAAGGTACGGCTGGCAGCGGGGGGTGATGACACCTGCTGCAGCAGCAGCATATTGATGGGGACATGGAGCATCGCGGGGCAGGATGCAGCCCAGTGCCTGGAAAGGAGGACGGTACAGTAAGTACAGGGGAGAAACAGATCCAGTGTCTGGAGAAGGAAAGAGAAAAGGGACCCAGCGCAATATGTACTGGTGCTCGGTTCTGGATTGAGCACACGGTGCAATTATTGACTCCCAGATTTGTATTTTAGGGCTGCGCTGTGGGGGGGAAAAAAAAAGTGATCTCTCCCCGCACTTGGGAAATGCAGGCAGGAAAAGCTGTGGTGTTGCTGCAACATCTTAAGTGCAGAGAGCTCTGTGACTGATAAATGGCAATTGGTTAGCCGCTCTGGTATTTGAATTTGTAGCCACAACTCGCCATACCGGATTAGAGCTGAACCCACCCTCCGAGGAAGCTTGCTTGCCTTTTCCTCCTTTAGTGGGGCTTCGTGCAAGGAAGGCTCCTGCACCCAAGGGACATCCCGACCCTTGGAGTAAGGCCAGTTTGCCTTTGGATGTGGCTAGCTCGCCTCGTTGCAGATTTCTGCTGTGGGTCAAATATGTGAGCAACATGTTGGATGTAGTACTGAAGCGCTGAAGTCCTTCTTTATTTAAAATGATAGGTGTGGTTAGAGGTTAAGTTATTATGCTGCTGCTGAAACAAGTGATCCTTGTCACGCGTTTTTGCCACTCTTTTGTCAACGCTAGTGATCCTGTGGTGATATGGTAAATTAGATCATATGAATGGAAAAAACTTTGTTCCTGGGTTAATTTTCAGCAGGTTCAGCAAACGCAGCGGAAGGATGGGATGCAGTTTGGATCTGTTTAAATCAACTGTAAGGCTGCACCCTTAAAATTTCGATTGTATTCAGCTTTTACTGATACTGATGTGTCAGTCACGTCTGCATAGGGAAGTATGGTGTTTCCATGGACAGCTGGGACTTGTGTGCAAATATGCAAATAACCCCATCCTTGGGATTGCCTGGGGGAAGTGGATAGAACGGTTAAAAGAAGCCGTGGTTAGGCACGGCATGAGGTAGAAATGAGAAGTCAGCAAGCAGGAGTTAGGTAGAGTTTTCACGGCAAAGTCCAGAAGCTTCAAGAGAAATCACAGGATGAAGTACCCAAGAAAGAGATGCAAGAAAAGGGAAATTTGCTCAGAGAATGAGGTGGTGATGCAGAAAATGCAAAAGTATATTTAGAGAGGCAGAAGGAGCAGCACTCTTCCTGATCTGTGCAGCAGATCTTTGTGCCAGTGTTCTGCTGCTTCTTTTGGGTTGAAGAGGAGTCTTTCCCTAAGGACAGATTTGTTGTCTTGATTTGGAACATTTTATTTTTTATCCCAAGTGTGACTTGAAGTGATGCTTGATGTGTAAGTGTGCTTTTTGTTCAGGGAGCCTGTAGTTGCCCAGTGCAATCAGGTATTTCTCTTTCTCTAATTTTCAGCTGATGAGTTCTGGTTTATAGCAGAAGTTTTTGTACTTTGTTCTGAAGTATGTATTTTTGTACATAGATGTTCTATAATATCCTCTTCCTCCTCAATCTTCATGTGTTCTCTCTCCTTCAAGGACTGTTCTGAAACCACATGCAGTGACAAACCTGGAGTTGCCTTAATAGTTTTTCTTCATCTTCTCTTAAATGTAGGTACYGATATTTTTCCCAGTCATATGGTGGCTCTGAATTGACTTAGAAATCATTTTTGCCACTTAATAAATATTCTGAGATAAAAACAGTTGTACCTTCTCACCCTAAACATGCTGAGATTAAGGTTGTTTGTACTTTTGGATGGGGTAACTTGCACTTTCRCACAGCTGTTTGTATAATCTCCCATTAATCCGATTGAAAATGAAGACAGAATGTTCTGTTATTTTGGGGATTTATCTCGAGTCTTCCTGACTAGCAGGGCCACTTATTCCTTCATAGCCTAAAACACTTTTACATTTGGTTTCAATTTTTTAAGGTCTAGTTTCCTTGGTTTCTTAGCAGTTCTTGATTTCTCCCTCTGTGATATCATCACTACTCACCAGAACCAGTTTGAGTATGCATCTCCTGTTTCAGTGATTTGTTTGTTGAGAAATATGGTTTTGACACAACATCCAAGTATAGCCAGTATTATTCTCCATTTTTTTTCTCTGGTGAATTGAAGTCTTCCACAAAAGTTTCTGTTCTTAGATTATTTCACTGAATAATAACATAGAGATATTTATCTGCGTCTTAAATCAGCTTAGGAGCCTGAGGTAACTTCTAGCACTTTTTCCCTGATCTAGTTGTTTCATCCATCATTAACTTGTCTTTTTCCTCAGTCTTAAATGTCATTATTGTGCAAACCTACCCCAGTATCTTTCTTTTGCACCTCTGTTTTCAGAGCAGCGTTGTGTTTCACCGTACCTGCTAGTCAGTCATGGTGCTTATGATTTAGCAGTTCAGGCTCCTTGTATGAGTGAAGAGAAGTTATTTCTCCCTGGCATCCAATTTCTGAGCTAGATTATTAGATACAGTCGTTTTCCTTGCCTTTTTGCCTGCCTTGACTGTCGCTTTCAGCCACATTAGTATTTTGTTTTTCCTGATGTTCACTTCCCCAGTCTTTGTCCTCTATCCATGAATGTACCCTCATTTACCTGTGATTCACCTGGTATCTTYAAAATAAACTTGGGGATTATACATTTCCCCTTTTTTACAGTTTTGCGTCTTTTTTATCAGTCATTGACTGTTGCAGTTTTAGCTGGTAGAGGGAATCTATCTTTTGAGAAAAGTTGTCTTTCTCACAGTGGCTCTTAGTGGACAGAACCTCCCATACAGAACCAGTCCCCTGAACTTACCTGATCACATCTTTGCCCTTTCTTACAGGTTGGAAGAATTACTTTGAAGATCAGCTGAGCCTCCATTATTTGAGTGGTGGTTTTGTTTTTTTGTTTGGTGAAATCCTTTGGCCTTACCAACAGAAATCGGACRGTATCAAATTTCACAGGCTCACATTTTGAATCCTACCTGGAAGACAGCATTCTTTCTTTAATGTGTTCTCTGGATCCACTCTGGTGATAGGCCTGTGAGCATTTCTTAACAGTGTTGATTTTTCTGTTGTGTAGATCTGCCTTTAGGAGAGTCAGACGTACAGAGAAAGAGATTTTGGTATGCTGTTCTCACATGGAGACTTCTGCCACATTTTAACAGTGTGGTTTTTGGCTCTGTTCTGGAGAACTCTACTGCTGCAAATCTGCAGGAGAAGTGTACTAGCAAAAGAATTTGCAGATTTGGGCATTTTAGCCATTAATTTTGTGAGGAAAAACATTAGTTTTCTGGGATTCAATTTCACCTCGGTCATAAAGGCTGTTGCACATAAATTCACAGGGTTCAATTTTATCCCTTGCATTTTAGGACTTGCACTCATCTCATGCATTGCTGATACTCGCTGCCCCCTTCAAACAGTCTGCTCTACAGTTCCCTGCTAATTTGGAGGCAGAACAAATATTTGTGCTGAAGGAAACAAATGGGATGGACTGTAAAAAAGAGAAGGGGAAGATATAACTATTTAGATAAATCAAACCAGAGAGCTGTACAGGGAAAAATAAAGGCATTAAAATGAGAGAAGGTGGCTGGGATGGAAATATGAGAGAGCAGGAGGCACTATTTGATTTGCTATGGGACTTCAACCAAATATACCTGGGGCTCCCTTTTCAGACCTTGCTTTCTTCTTTAGGGACAGACTGTTTATTAGTAAGCAAKAAGTCACTGCCTTCATCCAGTCAGCAGCGTCTCCTTAAGAATTTGCATCTGGTGGCCACATATCTGTTGCTTAAAGTTTATGGCTCCTTCTGGTTGCCTTTTGCAGCTCCTCTGCCCATGGATCACATTGAAAAGATGGCTGCAGAGTGTATGAAGGACCTAAATGAAGATGAGGAAGAAACAGAGGATGACGACTTAGAGAAAGACACAGACCTGTTGGTATGTATGATTTTGTTAGCCAAAGGTTTTAGGGTTTCTTTGGTTTTGATTTTTCAGGGAATCGGTTTTAGCAAAAATGTTCATTAGCTTTGCAAAGAGAATCTGAAATACTGCAAGGCCTTATGTGTGATGGAATGCTTTGGTAAGATGTGACCCTCTGCGACCAGAGTGAGAGGGTTTCCTGGCTCACATTTGTATGGGGGGGGGGGGTCTTAGAGCAGTGGGAGAACAGTGGGAATCCCATCTGTGTCAGCTGGTGACGTGAGGCCAGCATCTTACTGCCAAGCGTTCTTCTTAAAGTGATGTCTGTGACCGTTTTGCTGGTGCTCTGGGTACTCCTTGGCCTGAGACGACATATCCTGAGTAATTTCTTTGAGATTTTAATGAGTGATCTGGTTGGCAGGGTTTAGGGAAGGAGTGCTAAGCAGTGATTTTTTACAGCTGTTATTAATGGATGCTTTTCAGAAATTTCAAAGTTGGGGCTTGAATGTGCTTTGTAAAGGTACTTCCCTGAACTTCTCCAGCTTCCGATCTCTCTCCACAAACTTGTTAACGATCCTGGAGCTGCAGTCTGGCTTGTGTGTGGTATCTGGTTTCCTGTTCTGGCTGTAAGTGGAACAGTAGAAGCAGTTCCTTAAAAAACAACCCCACCACCAAGCACACCTTTCCCTCCTCCACTCTAACACCCCCCCCCCCCCCAAACATATAAATTGTCTGGGATATAAGATGTTGAGAATATCAGTTTGGGTTCGAGGTCCATCCAAAGGTTTTGGAGCTTGAAACTTACTTTATTTCATATTGCCCTATTGTATGCAATACAGTTGCCTTTTGTTGGCTTTTACTTTTTAGGCAGAATTGCAAGAAGTTCTCGGGGAGGAAGATGAAACGGGAGGTTGTGAGGATGAAGCAATTGCAATGGAGTCATCCATAGTTCAGCCAGAAAATGAGCAACCTGAAGTGCAACCACAGGTAGGAAAGAGCTGCGTGTTTCGGATTGTTTTGCTGAATCACTCTTATTATCAAGCAGCTTATACAAGGGTAGCAAACAAGATACAGAGAGCTGCTCTTATCCTCCAATACAGGCAAAACTGTGTTGTTGCACTCTTCTCTGTGGAATCTGATGCTGTAGTGATATGGTTCAATGATTTGTTTTGTTTTGGTTTTTTCTGAGGTTGAGTTTTTAATGTTAGCATAGAATTGAGGATGTAAACAGCTGGATTCAAACATGTCTTGTCCCTCATTGTATGTGTGAGCATTCAGACTGCAGTTCAGGCTTCCCAAATTCATACCTTCCCCCACTGGATCTTAAGCAGTGTGCTGAAATGGTGAGACTTATAACTCAGCATCTTTGGCGGCTGTGTGGAATTTTTCTCAGCAGCATTCGCTTTCCCAGCTTAATTTGTCAATCCTCATGCAGTCATATTCTTTATTCCATTGCTGCTCTGTTTCTGTCGTGTGCTACAGATTCCAGTGCCTTCGTGCGCTGTGTCCATTAATAAATGGGTCTGGGAGAGTTTCTATAGAGATAATGGCAATAATCACATCAGTAGCCATCTGAAAGGTCTCTGTAGCTGTGGAGTATTTGTAAATAGCTATTGGTAACTATTTGCTTAGGCTGCTTTTGTCACTGAACAAATCCCAGGCTGTAGGAAGAGGCAGAAGAAGGAGCTCTTGTAATAAAGCCAGGTTGAAGAACCCCTGAAGGGAGAGAACTAGCTTGATGATTTAAAAAAAAAATAGGGGGGGAGGAGGGGGAGTCGAGCCACATGCCAAAATACTTCTTCACACCCTCTGTTTTGTGGTGTTTGAGAGACTTCACTGTTCTCCCTCACCTACTCCCTAACCACATGGCTCCAATTWCCCTGTGACTGTGAGTTTCCTAAATGTCTCCACCCATTCTGCTCTATTACGCCTTTGAGAGAAAGCCCAGAGGTGGATCCGCGGACCGTTAGTGCAGTACAAGTGCTCTTCTGTTTGAGAGAGACTCTTTCGTCCTCGCGCTCTTCATTAATGCAAGCGTGTGTAGAAGAGGAACGTTTGTTTTTCGGTGCTGTAGGGAAACTTGCCTAGTTTGAAACAAGTTTTCTTGACTTGTTTTTTTCCTATTATTTTTATTCTGAGACCACCTCACTTCCTGCTGTTACCAGTGAACTGCAACAGACAATAGAGAATAGAATTGCTAACTACAGGACGGCGATTTCTAACGCAAAGGAGTCGGGCGAGAGTGCCAAAACACGCCGATATGAAAGAGGCCTTAAGGTAAGCTGGATTCATCAGGTATGTGAATGAGGGGGAGGCAAAGTCAGTTCTTTAAGCTATAATTTAAGAGTCTTTCTAGGTCTGTGACACAGTGAATTTGTTCAAAAGGGGAGAGAAATGCAGTAGTTAGTCTGCTGTCTTGAGTTACTTTAAAAAAATGCCCTGTATTTAGCACTGATCTGACACAGTAAATATGCAGATGAACTTTAAATGCATTTTTTGCATCAGCTTTGTTTCTGTTGTATGTGTACTGGTATCCGGAAGCAGGGAATATGGTGAATGCCTATGTTAAACTCACCCATCCAGATCTGTATTTGACCTGTGATGATCATTCATTGTTACTTCAAAGCAAATTGTAGGACTTTTCCTAGCACGTATACCTGCCACTTCATCACCAATGCCTTCCTTCAGGTACGGACCTTCCACTCAGTCCTCTGTGACAAAGGAAGGATACCTCTCCTCAGGTGTGCGGGCTGTGCTTGAAAATGAATCARATGGGATTCTTCGTTAAGGCAATTACAGGTTATACTGGGGAGCTGTTTTTTCGGCTTTGCCACTTCTCAGCCAGGTGGCGTGCTTGCAGTTAGTTCGTAGTGCTTGGCGATCACTGCTGTGCAGGAGTGTCTTTATTTCCCTGTTTGCTTTCATATACTCTCCTACATCATCTCAGATAGCAGCTAACTCTGTCTTGTGGAGCAAAGCTTTATAGCTCAGCAGCGTCCACAGAGGGACGAATTTAATGTCTGACCAGCTGCCAAGCGCCTTGAAGTACTAAGGGAACAAGTGAGGCCAAAGCCAGAGGAGGAAATGCGCAAGAACGGAGATTTCTGTGTTTGTCCGCTGTCTGCTAGCTCTGCAAAGGAATATACAGGAAACCACCTGACCTTCTGGAGGGCGAGGGGCGTAGGCATACCATGCTTATTTTATCTAACACAGAAACTGAAAGCTCTGTTTGCCACTTCTTTTTCTCTGTTTTTCAAGGGAGGGAGTTTCCATGTGCCTAAGCAATGTAGCTAAGGGTAGTAGACTAGATCTCACTTCACAGCTGACAATTCCTTAATTAGCTAGGGGACATGCCCCCAAATACTGTGCTGTTCTCTCTCATTCATAGGTCTTGGAACTGTGAACTTTAATCTCACCGTTTAATTCCATTACCAGTCTGTCATTCCGCACCTGGAGAAGAGAGTTGTGTGGGTTGCTGGACTGGTCTGAACCCCGGTCTTATGTGCAGTCAGTCCAAAGCGTCTCTACCACTGTTGCTTGATAGGTCAGGCAATGTCATGGCTAACTAAAAGTAGTAGTGATTCTGGCACTGATGGGATTTTTTTGTTGCTTTTCTGTGTGTTACCATTTCCGTTTCTGAGACAGATGAAAGACAGAAAACTTTTTTTCCAAACTGAAGCACGTGGTCTTTTGTCTAAATCCTAAGTTTAAAAAAAAAAAACTTTGAGGAAGATAATATTTGTGGTGGAGAAGGATTTAAAAAACTGAGCTGTGTTTAACCCATGTTACAGATGGTGAATGCTGTCTATCTGACAGTTCTAGGTGTGGAGGTACTTATACTACTTAGTCTGGGAAACAAGTCTTTTGCTTTGTGTTGCTCTGACGGTTGAGCACCTTTCACCAGCACTGAAGTTCCCCCTGCAGAAAAGTAGGGAATGCTAAGGGGCCCTAATCTCTAGTTGCCGTCGAAAGGTGGCTGTAATAGAGTCCATCATGAATAAGGGAGTGAATTTGAGTTGTGATGATTTTACACCACCTGTATGTTTAATGAAAATGCCTATTGACTTTGCTGTTACATCTCTATCAGACACTGGAAACCATGCTGGCTGCAGTGAAGAAAGGCAAAAAAATCAGTGAGGAAGAAATTCCACCTCCTGTTGCAACAGGAAAGAGTTCTTCTCAGGTACCTCAAGCCACAGGAGCTGAACTAGAAAACTTAGGAGATTCAGCCAGTGTCTCAGCAGAGAAGAGAGCAGAGTCTGCTGCAGATCATGAGCAGAAGCCCTCCCATGATGCAGAGCAGCATCTGGAACTGGAGTCTTTACAGGGTCACGCTGCTTCTAGTTCTACTGTGGAAACAGGTACCATGTTCAGAGAGGATAAGCAGTTCCAATGCTATTCTAATGTTACATTTTTCTTGATTTTTGGATTGTGTAGCAAAGCACTGTGTTGTGCTTACGTAGAACTTCCCAGCTGAATATTTCAAATTGGGTCAGCCACGGAATCAGATATTTTTAATAGAGTCCTGACATTCTGATTTCAGTTTCTCATCACTGCGTAATGAAGGCTTCCCAGGGGACCCTCTCCTGGCCTGCGGTATATTGGTATCTTTCACTTAACTTTTACTCTGCCTCAGTTTCTCCTCCAACGTGTGACCTGTGGGATTCTGAGCTTTAAGGGGTTTTGATATCTTGACTAAAAGACTTTTTTTTTTTTTTCCACTGGGAAGTGGGATTGTCATGTCTGATGGGACTTCTGGGGACTGGAAGAAAGGGGCCTTTTGTAAGGAGGATGTGTGATTCAAAGCAAAAGCGAACTAAGCAGTTTGAATAGACGAACAAAGGAAAGGACGTACATCTCGCTTGTTTTGTGTAAGTCTCAGTAGTGTTCGTTTCCACAGATCTCCAGAACAGCAGCACACGGGCACTGCTACTTATGAGGCAGAGAGAGTATAAAGTAGCAGCTCTCAAAGCCAAGCAACAAGGGGACCTGGAGAAGGCAAAGGAATACATGAAGACAGGCAAGGTGTGCACACAGAAAATCTAGACCTCTCTGTCAAGAATCTGAATGCTAAGCTGCTCTGTGCACTACGCACCTGCAATACGAATGTGTTCGCTGAGTGTCAAATGTTCCTTGTGGCAACTAGCAAGTCCTGGACATACTAGAATAAATCTTATGCTGTGTTTTTCTACATTAGAAATTTAACGTGGTCCTGGAAGCTTTGGACAGTGGGCAGCCAATAGACCTCCAGAATATGCCACCATCTCCTCAAGGTAAGGCTTGTCTTACAGAAACCCTTTTAGAAGCCTCTCTATGCTGTAATGGAATGATTCTGAATTTGATTGCAAAACTATAAGCAGAATTAAAGGTCACTTAGGTCTGAGGTATACTGCATACTCAAATTCTAAACAAGACCATCAAAGAAAAATGAGGTATCAAAATTTATTTTAAACTTACTCTCTTGACCTGTCTGGGCTTGAAGTGAATGCTAAGGATTCCTAGCAGCAGCATACAGATTTCTTCATATTACTGCATCCTGGTTCCTCTTTCCCAGAGTTAATTTTCCAAAGCATATCTAGTTTGTGGCTAACCAACAGAGCATCATCCTGTCCCCTTTAGCCTGTTCTTCTGAGTTTGATTTGTATGCTCATGCTGGCTGCTTGATTTTGTAACTTCCCATTTTGTCTGCTTATTATACAACCCTAGAAATCAGATTTTCTATGTCTTAAAACTTAAGCTTGTGTTCTCCCTTTTCTCTTGATCCCTGTATAATCTCTTAATTTAGTGTGGGGGGGGGGGGTTTCCTGCTGTATATTTCTATTCCTGACAGCAACAGCAAACTTGATTCTGAATTTATATCAACCGCAAAAGTGATACATTCCCATCTGTGGTTCAGAGGGACTTGTAGTGGAGTGTTCTTTTTGATACTCAAAAAACTGTTCTGTGCAATACAGTAAATTTTCTTCTATTGCAAACTCCTGGTTAAAGAAAAATCGAAAGAGAAATTTTAAGGTATAGAACATTCTGACCTTTCAAAATACCTTTCTTGCATTTTCTTTTTCCTTGGGCTTTGTCTTTCCTCCCTCTGCTTTCTTTCTGACCTGATTTGTGGTAGCTGTTACATGGAGAACAGATAAAACTTAAAACTTTTTTTTCTTTTTTTATTCATTAAAAATATGCCAGCTCTGTGAAGTACAAGTTCCAGCAGACATTGAGGTGTAATTCTCTCATTCTTATAATTTGAGATAATAGTAGCTATTGTTTAAAGTGGAAGGGAAAGAGGGTAATGGCAAGTTCTTAGTCTGCCTTAATATTTGTTGGTGTTACACATTTCAACCGAAGTTCATAACACTTCAAATTACAAGATTAACAAACCTACTCATCCTGAAAATAGAATATGGTTAACTTCAGTACATTAAAGTCAAAGTTCTAAAGCAGTTACCGATATTAAAGTTATTTCAGTTCTTGTGAGATTTTTCTTTTTAATAGATCTAGCATCACCACCAACGGCTAACAGTCGATCTCTGGAACTCAATGTTTTAATTGCTGATTAGTAAAACTAGTAGGTTATTTACTGAAATAATATAATAATCTCTTATTTCACTTCTTAGAATAAAATAATGAAGATTATGACTACTTAAGTTATAAACTGATCACCAGATGGCATGAGAGAGAAACTTCACCCATGATATAGTACTATATAAAGAAGTGCAAGATTTTGGAGTCAATATTTTTCTAGTTCCTAAAATACTCATTATTATACAATAGCAAAAACTGGGATGTCTGAATTGATGGTCTTACTTACTTCCCCTTTTCAGCACATCTTTTGTTACTAGGATATTTTAGTAAATTAGCAAGCTTGTTCACTCTTTCTTTCTGACAAGATACTGAGTTATGTTTTGGGAGATAATTCTTAGAAGGCTGGAATAATGTGAACTTCAGACTTATGTGGCCACCCACATACAGGTTTGAAGCCAAACAACTTCCTGAAAGATGATGTGATCAGATTGATGATTTCCTGACTAGCATGGGTTGATTTGCTCTTTATGGAACATGCTGTGAAACTTCCTGCTTTCCTTCCTTTGCAGATCTTGAAAGCCTAGAAAACATGCAAGCTACATCTAAGAAGAGGGTACCAGCTCCTGTGGGAAGTTCCCAGGATCTTACAACACCTGGACCTCAGACCGAAGACAGTTCAGGTAGGACTTAAGATTTCTGTGCCAAGGCATAAAAGTAGCAGGGTTGGAAGGCATTTATGAGGACTGTCCTATCCCACTACCCTACAACAGGATAGATTATACCTAATATTCCTTGAACTGTTTGCTGCTAATCCCATTTGTACTGTTGTTCTGGATCAGTAGTGGAAATAAAAATTAATAAACTTTCTTTAGAATTGTTTTCTTAATAAAGCTTTGCACTGTTTTGTTTGGGGGTTTTTTTGTCTCTGCAGCAGGTAAGAAAGCGGGGGGTGGGAAAAGGCAGTTCATATATTCTGAAATCTGGATCATGTGGCATTTCGTTGTCTGTCTTATTTCAAGCTTTGCAGCCAAAAACAGTGCTGGAAGCGTTGCAACAAAGACTTGAGAAGTACAAGTCAGCAGCAGCCCAGGCTAAAGCGAGTGGGGATGATCGGAAAGGCAGGATGCACGAGAGGATAGCCAAGGTAAAAGAAAAGGGTAGCAAGTTGCTTGCATCCAGCAAAGCCATCTGAATTAATGCTCCTGCTGAAGGCTTTGTTAAGGGCTGAAGTAATTTGTGTATTGTCCTTCAAGTTGAAAAGAGCTCCAACTGGGAAGCTGTAAAGCGTTCAGGGGAAGGAGAAACAAAAGTGCTGGTGTTCAGCTTTGCTGAAACTAGTTCTGAGGCAGGGCATGTGCTGTATGTGGTGATTAAGAGGGAGGTAGAGCGTCTCTGGACTTTCATGCCAGAAGAATTAAAGAATGCTGTGTCCGTTTTTGAGCTGTAGAAATTGCAGAGCTGAGTTCCAATCCAAAGATTTCTGCCTGGTAAAAAGCCTGTAATACATGGATGAGTTAACGTACAGATTTTAAAATTTAGGAAAGTTGGGGTTTTGAAGCAGCGTTTTGCCTTCCCCTCTCCCTTTCCACTGTTTCAGAAACAGGTGCAAATAATCACGGAGGCAGCATTGGCTTCAGAATTAAAGGGCAGTGGTATGCACATACAGTTTTATAGCAAAGTATTGTATATTTTTCAGTATTTATGCTGGTTAAATGTAGATGATTGCTAACTTATTATAGTCAACTCCATTTTATTTCTTAATGAGTATCTTTCATTACAGCAATACCAGGATGCTATAAGAGCCCATAAAGCAGGGAGAAAAGTGAATTTTTCTGAGCTACCTGTTCCTCCTGGTAAGTGTGAATATAAAATGTCCCAATACCGACTCTTGTATACTTGCTGAGCTCTGGAAGAGCTGTGCAGATAGGGCCTTCTCATCCTGTGGAGCAGCTTTTCCTCAAAGAGTAGGCTGACCTTGCTGTTTGTTGGCACTGAAGAATACACTGTGAAACTGCTTATTAATATGCTCCTAAACTTTCACGAGTGAATATTCCTGGGCATTGACTACCTGTTTGACAGTATCAGAACTTGAGACCAACCCTGTTTGAGAAGTTAAGCAATTTAACTGTGGGCAGGTGCTGAAAATGCCCTTCTGGACCCTTCTCTCTACTGTGCCTGTCCTCTTAGAGGAAATAATAAACTTGGCATGTATCGGATTTAGTTTACTGGAAGGAGATTTTAAAATCTGGAAAAATTTTACCTAATGTTTCCCATTCTATTCCCTTTCCACAAGAACCTCAGAACACTATATTTAATTAAGCATCCCTTTGCGACAGCTGACGAGGCAGATGAAAACCCTCCTAGAAAAGGGGCACAAACCTTGTGGCTTTTTATTTATTTATTTATTTATTTTTGTCACCACCAGGTTGTGGCAAAGGCGAGTACACTAGCAGGCAGTGCCAAGTCTGTCAGGTCAGGTGCTGCTCTGAAATGTTTTTAGGATTCAGCTGACCCTGAACTGCAGTTTAGCAACCCTTGTTCTAGAACATGATCCATTTCCTGGTAGACATCACTTGCTGTAAGGGTGAAGTGCTCCATATGTAAACTTCTGAAAATATTGTACAACTTCTCAATTTCCATATGTGTCTTAGCCGCGTGTTTTCCAGCCATCGTTTTGTGGCCATATAATTTTCACTGAAGATGGCAGTTAGACAGTCACTGAAACCAGCAATGACATTATAGTGGACTGGCAGTGTATATATTTCACTGCATCTAGGCGATGAAAGGTACCAGCCTTGACCTCCTTGGAGACAGAAATGCTATTTAGTTATGGATCGAGGGTCACACAAGGGGCAACAGCATAGGATCCTGCGTTCTGCCAGCCTCTATACCTCAGACTTGTTCTGTCCCCATAGCAGCCATCTCTAGGCTCAGAAGCAGTTTAATTATTATTTCTTGGCACTTCTGATGAGACTGGCAACAAGATTACTTACTACGTATTAATGATATAAACTTTATTAACAGATATTTTGCAGTAGTCCCTCTGGGTCTCTGCTGATTGAAACTGATACTGAACAGGTAGCATGAAAGTGAGAGTTTATCTTCCATCATCAAGCCTTCCTCCCATCCTTAAAAGGCTAATAAAATAATCAGAAGGATAGTTCTTAATACATCTCACATTTAGCTGCTATGGTTCTGCCTTCCTTTGCAACCTCTGCATTGCAGTGGATTTTCAGCATATCCTTCAAGTGTTAATGTTACAGTGCATTATCTGGGCTTCAGGGATGTATTGTTTATTACTGTATGGGGCAGCGCTGATTTTTTCTGTTGGACCACATACCAACTCAGGTGAGGCAGTAGAGAGATAAAAGCCAGCAACTTTGTTGGGTAAAATTTACTCCCTGTCCTTTTGTGCAAAGGAGAGAGGTAGTAAATTCTTTGCTGGTTCTGAGGGTCTCTCTTGCCAAAGTCTTGAGGTCGCAAGGTTGCTTGGCTAGATGCCAGCTGCCGAACTTAGAAAACCACGCTCTGTTTTTGTGTCATTTTAGCACCATCCCTTCAAGCCTGGATATCGATGAGAGATCTGATCTTAAGTCTACTGCTTAGACTGAATCTACCATGGTTTTGTGGTTCTGGTCTCAGTCTAGATCTAGTGAATTCTGAGATATATTAGGTAATAGATACATAGAGAGAAATAACTTCAGGGGAAAGAGGCAATATGGAAGATGGGGCATATGTTTTATGCAGCTTTATGCATATGTTTTATGCAGTTTTATTTACCTCTATATTCCTTTCCTCCTTAGGATTTCCCCCTATTCCTGGTGTTGCAACAACGGATGGTGACAGCACAATAGCTGCTGTTCTGGAAAGTGCTAGCCAGCTGGCAAACATGGAGGAGAACGAGGAAGAAGAAGAGGTTAGTGTTTCTTGGTAATATGCATAACAGTTAAAATGCTGATTCTTCTGATGGACAGAGATGAGTCCATTGAATTTCTAGTCAGACAAGGTACTGAGATGAAATAACTTTTCCAGAAGTCTGAAGAGTACAGGATTTTAGTCCTTGAGGGAACAGTAAGTTCAGTTTGGATTATTGTGTAGCGGAGAGAGAGATAAATGAGATGGGGGTTACAATCACTGTCTACAATCAGCCCCTGGGTCCGGAGTTTGGCTTGTTTTTCTTGTGGGGTTTATTTTCAAAGACAGCTCCCCAGATCCTGGCCATCCCCTTACGTAGTTCTGAAGTACTTATTTCTGTACTTCCATCTTTCTTCCCAGTAGCTCCTATATTTGTGCCTCCTCCAGATGCTCAGAGCTTACTCTTGGCAGGCTGCACAAGCCTTTAGACTTTCGTTTAATTTCTTTGACTCTCTGGGTGTTTTTTTTTTGCTGATGGTGCATTTGTGCTTTCAACCAGAGTAGTTTTTAATGATGTTTTTTTCCTGCATGCATCTGCTTCTCTTTGAAATCACTATCGTATTGAACATTTTTTGTTGTTGTTCCTTCTGTAGCAGACATTCGATGCTTGCATAAGTCGACTACTTACTGGCGTGACCCTGCTTATAAAGCCCCAGAAGTTAAAATTTGCTATCTGGAATGTTACGCTCCCCTCAAAAGTGACATCAGAAGGCTGATATAGTGAACCATGACTGTTAATGCTTGAACTCTGGATTAGATTTTATGCATTTAACATGGAATTCTTTTTGCTGTGTTAGAATGAACCTCTGACACAGGCCCCAGTTGCCAAGAAGCCTGCTCAGCTGCCTGGAAAGCCGACACAAGTCGTTAAGCCAATTGCAGTGCCATCTGCTGTAGCCGAGGAGGAGAGCTCTCCTGAGCACGTGAAAAGATCCGCATCACCTTCCACCCCGGACAAGGCAGTGTCAGTGGATCATCTCCCTTCAGCCGGTAAGGGCGAAGGAATCGTCATTCCAAGTGATCCATGCACAAGTTCTTTGCACTACTTGTATTTAATACTTTGGTAAAGACTTCTTAATACTTTAGACATTAGCCTGTGAATGTGTGACAGATTCCCTCTGACAGGAGCCTCCATATGTGTCTGCTGGAGGCAGATCCAGACCAGCCATGCAGCTTTATTTCTTAGAGGCAATATGTGTAATTATAAGGGTGATTGGGTTTTTAATTAATTCTGATGTAATAAGCGTATTGATTCATAATGTTTAACTCCGCTCACAGTTGAACTCCAGATACACTCTCATTAGAGTGGAGGGCTTGCCAATGTGAATTATTCATTGATCTCACGCAGCTACCTACCTTAAACAGCGGTTTCTGCCTGGTGTTTCATCCGAGGATCTCAGACTGGCGTACAGGTGGTAATTCATCAGTCTCTGCAGCTCTCTGATTGCTAAGGTCACTAAACAGTTGTCTGTACAAGATTAGTTGTACAGATAGGGAAGCAGCGGTGCATAGTAAGGGACAGCCACCCCCTCACCCCCTCACTGTGTGATTTGGGCACACAGCAGCAGAGTTGAGGCTCACCGAATCTGTTGCCATGCCTTGACCATAATCCTCCTTTCATTTTGCCTTGGGTAGTTCCCCTAGAGCAAAGCAGAACTGCCTCGTTGGCTGATGCAGAGTGCAAAGGCATTCCTCAGTGCCACCACGACTAGCTCATAACCCTTTTCTCTAGGAAACTCCATGACTTGTTTTATAAAGAACACTGTTTAGAAGACAGTCGTTGTCCCATTCTGAAAATTTGTGAATCCTCATGAGATTTGGTTTGTGCCATTTTAGCTGGGATATTAGTCTCTAATGAATTGCCTTACGCTTACTCGGTGAAGGAATTGATAATACCTGGTCTCCTCAGCTCATGTGTTACATGGTGATTACCCATTAATCTCTCCTGGCTGTTCTAAGTATTTTAAAATAAGACCAATAGGTGCAAAAAGAAAGTGGACAGATTCATACTGACTGATATTCTAGGTTCTTCGCAGAAAAATGCCAGTGCTTCACTATAGTAAAGCTGGATTTCACTAGCCACAGTACATCCTGTGATCCAAATGTGACCTGCTTCCCCCCAGAATCCTGAAGTGCAGCTTGCAGCTGCTCATAGTTGATAAATCAACTGTGAAAACCTGTTCTTCTTGTCAGAGAGCATAGTGCGATGTGGGAGTGGAGTGGAACAGTTGCATTTAATGTCTGCACCAGGAAAATCAAGGAGCCAAGATCAGTAGGATAAAAGGGCTTTGCTCAGTCCATTTTCCACAGATTCTCTTTGAAAATACCTCTATTCTGTGTCTCTGCCTCACAGAGCACACCGTGTCCTGGTTGTTTTGACTCAGTGAAAATTGGGCTAGCTACCTTATCTAATTAGTGTGGTTTTGGCTGACTGGGCAAATTGCTAACAGCAGCAGGACTGGAGGCTTTTTTGTGAGGATGGGAGTAAGTTGATAGTCATCTGACAGCGGTAAAAATAGTGTGATAGTTTGACTAGCCTGGCTGGTGTATATATTTGCTGAGACAGGCACCTCTTGCAAGTCTTGTTTAGCTTATGTAATCATGAGCGGTGTGCAGTGGTGAATACAATGTGAGTATCTCTGGAAATGGTTGTAATCGGCTCATGCTGTACCCTTTCCAGTGAGGTGTAGAAGAAGCAGGATGAACTGACCTGTTAAAACGTAAAGCAATTTTTGCCTGACTTGTATGATTATCCTTATTGTTTTGGGAAGGGAAGAGGAGACCCAAGAATTAATAAGAAAGTAAGACAGCAAGGAATTACAAATAAGCAGAGCTGGACATGTCTGAATGTGTCCTCACACATTGGCTCATTTGCTTTTTCTGACAGATCAAGGGAGACAAAATAAATGGAGGACAGAAGATGTGTTTTCAGGGTTCATGTGCTCATAGTATTCACCCTCTTTTAGAAGTTAAAATGTCAAGCTGAAAGTTTGAATTCAGTTTCTGTTATTGATTTATCAGCTGTACTATAGTCTCTGTCTCCTGTCTACCAATAGGGGACTGTAGTTTCTTTTGTGATACTTTAAATACAATTCTCTCTTTGCGAAGTGCTGTGAAGTTTTTCATGGAGG
This sequence comes from Apteryx rowi, assembly GCF_003343035.1. Taxonomy (NCBI): domain Eukaryota; kingdom Metazoa; phylum Chordata; class Aves; order Apterygiformes; family Apterygidae; genus Apteryx; species Apteryx rowi. The sequence continues at coordinate 1,115,846 of NW_020450982.1, forward strand.
ATGCCTCGAAGGAATGAGGTTGGTTTGTTTCCTTTTCTGATACTTAAAATTGAAACTGTCCATGAAACAATAAAGTACAACAAGGAAATGTCCTTAGTTGATATCTGTACTTCTACTGACCTTTTTTTGGCTGTAAACTGAACAAGATAAACCTGTTTCAGGGGCATGGTAGTGTCAGATGAGTAAGGGTTTTTATATAACTGTTTTTCAGTTAGGGAACAGCTGGAATTTCTGGAGAACAGAAAGAAGCAATACATGAAGGCAGCCGTCAAAGCAAAGAAGGCAAATAACCTTGAACAGGCTAAAATATATCTGAGAACAGCGAAGAGCTTTGACCTAAAGATTGAGCAAGCAAAATGTGGCAAGCCTGTTGATATTTCCAAGGTTAGTAGGACTGTTAGTAACGTATTCTTTGTTCCATGTTCTTGGACATCTAATAGTTCAATCCAACCTGCAAATGGTTGAAACATATCTCTTGAAACAAATTTTTAGTTAAAACTTTTCAAGTGACAAGTGTGGACGCTGAGCCCTGAAATTTCCCTGTATCTTTGGTTTCTTCTGTTTTCTTTTTTTTTTCTTTCTTTTTCTTCTTTTGCTCCTCAAATGTGCCAGACTGAGAAAATTCAGCCTTCACAAACCATTTGGTCCCTGGTATATACAATGGCTTCCAGTGGAGCTTGGAAGTGTTTCCTGGGTTTAGGGTGTGAGTACACATCTTGGCCATGTCCTAACTCCACTTTGGGGTGAGGATCAGGCACACATGATCTAGTGATAGCATGGTTTCTCTTGGTACGTGGGTAGATGGGAAACCATACTGCGGTGTCATAGCCTGAATAGTCAGGGAATTAGGCCTGGAGGACATTTTACAGGGTCTTAGGACTTGAGTAATTGTCACATGGTGGTATAAGTAGTGGTTAGGTTGGAACTGCCTTGAGAAGAAAAACGGCCTATCTCCCTTCACTGACCTTTCCATTCATTCTGATTGCTTTTTGTCTACTTCACTGTCTCTTCCAAGGACTCTGAAATGTTGTGGTGGTGTTCTTGTGTTGCAGCTGCCATCACCCCCTACAGATGATGAGGGTGATTTTATCTTCATCCACCATGAAGACGTCAGGCTGTCCCAGAAAGCAGATGAAGTATACACCCAGCTCATAAAACTGCTGAAGGACCAATATGAGGTGTCTGTTTTCTCCTTTTAGTGCTTCATCATTGCCAGGGAATTCTATGATGGTTTTTTTATAACGTTTCTCTGGGTATTGTTAGTAATAGTTGTAATCCCATTGTTGTTTCTGTGGGGTTTTTGCTTTTTCTCATTTAAAAATATTTTTGATTTTTGTGTGTGTACTAAGGTGAAGAATTTCAGAGCTGGATGTCTTTTTGTTTGAAGTGAGAGGGTGTACTTGAAGGCTTAGCACTATCAAATTTGGGCCAATTTTGGGCTGGACTTGAAAACTCAAGTTTGAAAATAGTACCCAAATGATTAAGACTAGCATTGGGTGAAGAACATCTCTAGAAATTGATGATTAAAAAGTATCAGGACAGAGCAGCTCAAACAAATGCTCTGCTCAGCTTTGGTTTTAAAGGACGGGGGTGGATGTTTTTGGTGACTTAGGCAAACTCTGAATTCTTGGCTTTCCTTAAATAAGGTTGTCATCAGTCTCAAAACTCTGTCAATCATGAATCTGTGTGTAATGATCATTAAGTGCCTTTGTGTTTATCTGTTTTGTTTCTGTTGACAGAGGTGCTTGCAGTATTCCAAGCAGTTCATGCATCTGGGAAATGTGACAGAAACGAGTCGGTAAGACCTGCTGCCTGCCTTCAGTCATCCCGTTGTGCGGTCAGTTTAGGTTTGAGTCTGCCTGATCCCCTACAGATGATGAGGGTGAGCAGGATGGTGAAGGTTCTCATTACATGAAGAAGTTAGTCATTGTGAGGCCTGTATCTCTGAGCTGCTTGTTACCTCTAGTCTGAGGGTTAGTCTGTGGCCTGTATCTAGAGAACACTATTTTGATGTTCCAGTTTGTGTGTATATTTTTTTTCTACTGCTGTTTCATAGGTTTGAAAAACTGGCACAAGGTTGTAAAAAGGACATGGACATCCTACAGCTTGCACGAGCGCAAGGAATGGATCCTCCAAGCCATCACTTTGAGGAAAGAACCTTCAAAATGATAAGGTGTGGAAAAACTAAGGGACCTTTCAGGCAGACTGGAATGACTTTCTGGTTTCTAGCCCTTGTTTAGGGGATTTATGGCTTCAACAAACTCGGATGGGATGTAGGATTAGGCTCAGCATTCCTGAGAGGACACTCCCAACCATTTAAATATTAAGAAGTTGTTCTTTAACTTGAGTTTTGGGTTCTTTTATTTTCAAAATACCTCCACATTCATCTTCTGTCTCTATCTTCTTCTCTCACACTTTGCCGCTTCAGCCACTCTTCTTTCCTCTGTCTTCCTCACTCAGTCCTCGTGTCTTTGGGCTTTGTTCTTGGCATTTTTCACTATGCCTCATAAATGTTTTTATTTCTGCTCACACTCTTTCCTTGCTCTTCTGTAATTCCTGAATGATCTGTGTAGAAGTAAGCTGTTCTCTGTGACTTTTAATTCCTTTCGTATTTCATAAAGGTTTGACAAATAACAATTGCATTCTGGTCTGGGAGTGGATCAGGAGGTATTGGGTTACTGAGATGAATGCGCTTTCTTGTGTCTTTATGTTTTCACAGGATATTTTCTGAGCTCAACAGCACAGAAATGCACCTTCTTATTGTCAGGGGGATAAACCTACCGGCTCCACCAGGTATGTATTCTCAAGGGCTTGTGACTTGTTCTCCAAATAGATATGGAAACTAGTGGGGAATAAGATTTTGTGCCTTGAAGAGCATGTGAGGAGTCAAAACTTTTGTGACCAACACACATTAAAACAAAATCTACCAGGTTTCAGGCTCAAATTCACAAAAACCTGGACAGAAGGAAGAACTTTAGATTGTCGAGGGTTTGCTCCTAGCTGGGTCTTAGTTCAAGTTCCGTGTGGGTCTCATTTTATTATGAATGCCTTCTGTAAATCCGCACCACCGTGATATGTACTGACCCTTCAGGAGGCAGGAGTTACTTCTGCCGACGTTACTGTTTTCAGTCCCTTGTTTCTGCGGACTTATAAACCACCTGTGCTCTATTGTCCCAGGACTAATAAGAGCATTAACACAGTAGATGTTTATGTAGAAGTTGTGTGGCAGGTAATGAGCCCTGCTGAAAATCATTTAGGTGCTCTGGAAAAATCCTGCCCAGTATTCCAAATGTAGTGAAAACATCTGTATTAGCTGTTTGGATTGCCTGGTTGTTGTCTCATTCAGGTGTGACACCGAGCGATTTGGATGCATTTGTGAAGTTTGAATTTCATTACCCGAATGTGGTGAGTGTGTGTCTTGGCTCTTCTGTTCCTCGGTCTATGACCCTTACTACTGTATTAGCTTGCGAGGGCTTCAGGGAAGGARTGCAGGCTTTCTTCTAGAAAGGGARAACACTTCTAGGCGTGCTGGCTGGTTTTCTCTCTGTTCTACGAGAAATAGAACTGCTGAATCTCAGTTTCCTACAGATTTGAGCTCTGCTACACCTTTCCCTCGGTGTTCCCTGCACCTGCACTTTGCAGTGTGGTGTCTGCTTCAGACTTGCGTGTGCTCTGGCTGGCTGACGAGCTTCCTGTCAAAGAGCATTCCCAGTGGCTGAGCTGTGCCCACCTTTGCCTCCTGGGGACACCRATCGGATGGTCTCCAGTGCTTGCAAGATTTGTAAGATTTGTAAAAGTTCAGTTCTTTCGGAGGTGCAAACTCACCAGTAACTTCAATCAACATGAGGGCATGCAAGTTCACCGGGGGAGGGGGAGTACCTGAGATGTGATTTCCCTCCAGGTCCCATTTGTTAAAGAAAATAAGCTTAAAGGCAGTACTTTGGGATGCCTTTAATTATAGCAGTAGATCGAAAAGGCTAATCTTTGTCCTCAGATAAATGCACGTAACTCCTGTTGACGTAATTAGGAAATATGCGTCCATATCTGAAGAAAGGACTTAGGTCATGCAAGTTTCTTGACCTTACTAATTAATATGTTTGTTTTATACTAAATGCAAACTGTTTTATTCTTCAGTGTACTTCTGTGTTAAACATATACTGAACTTTTCTAAGGGTCATTTTTTTTCAGTTGTATATTGGGCTTTCCTCTTTTCATAGYGATGTTGTAGGTAATTGTTCCTTTCCTTGAACCTACCCACTCTCATCCTGTTCCCCTCACCCTGAAAGTAGTTCCTGATCTAAAAAATATGGAAGCTGGAGCTAGAAAGGCTTCTGAAGAGGACCATCTAGTCTGACCATCAGCAGAAGTGCTGGGGCTTCTCCTGTTCTCCCCATAGGACAAAAAATCTCTGCTCTTATGGGCTTAATATTTACTCTGTGACAGTGCAGAGCCTAGATTTTACCTCCTAATAAATTTTGCAGCAATTCCACTGAGATAAGTTCAATTACCTGTGGGAAATTGCTGAGGGACAGATCCAGTTTGTGCTTTGATTTGAGTTGTATGAGACTGCAATGGGAGGAGTCAACCCCTAAGGGTGGCTGAAAACAGAACTGGTCTGTATGAGTAGTTTTCTGGGGAATAAGTAAGAATCAGCATGCTTTTAATCTATTTTTCTTTGTTTAAAAAAAGCCAGATCTCTACTGCTTAGCCAACAGTCAAACACACCACCTTTCTCCTCCATAGCTAAAATCAGTTTTGCAAATTAGCTGCAATAATTAGGTCACGTTGTCCTTGTTCAGTCCCCAGAGATTTAGTTCATACTCTGCTTTGGGTTAAAAGTTAATTCATTTTGGTGGCAGATTGATTGTCAGGCAAAATAATAGTAGGGCAATTCCCTGAACAATTTGTGATGAATTCSTTGTGTAGCACCACAAGCTTATTATTGCAACGAATGCAGAAGGAACAGAATTACTGTCATGGAACATGCATAGTTTATCATGTAGTTTAACAGCAGCAGGCAGTAGCTTTATGATGATTGGATTGAATTGAGTGTGACCATGTAGCTTATCTGTGGCACTTGTATTTAATTTAATGTTTTGGCTTATTCTTTATCTAGTGTTATACTTGTTACTGCAATGAAATCCAAATATTTTAATCTTGAATGTACCACAACTCTTCTTATCATCCAGATAACCCCCTAAACCTCATGTTTCTTGTATAGGTATAAAAAAGGACTGATAATAAAAATGGTTAGTACTCCATATACTGAAACAATATCTGCCATGACTTTATGTAATGTGTGTGTGTGTCTGTCTCTCTCTTCTAAAAGGAGCAAGCTCAGAAGAGCAAAACAGCTGTAATTAAAAATACCAATTCTCCAGGTTAGTACTTTTCTGGGACAGAGGGAAAAACATTGCACCTTAAGGAAGCACTAGTACAGGCTAGTCTCATACTGTGACTCGGTCTAGAGGACTTTCCCTTCCTGCCTATTTTTCTTTGTTATGAAAGGATTTGTTAGCGGGTGAAGTCTGGCCGTTGCGGTGTTTCTTCTCCCACATCCCAATATTGGTAGCAGTTACTGTGTCATCACTTAGTGAACTGATTGAGTGACCAGTCACGCTCAGACTGTTGCTTAGCTGTGTTATCAGAACACCCCTTCCTGGTCATTCCAACCTCCCTGTGCTTCTTCCTTATTACTTCTTGTTCTGTGCCTTTTTCTTAGCCACAGACACTCTGTTTAAAGTAAAATGCCAAAAGACCTAGATTATCCGCTTTTGGCTCTCCAGTAACTTGCTGTCACCTCCTCAGGATGACTTGTTTTTTCTGCAATTTAGTTTCTGCCCCTGTGAAGTGGAGATGACAGAGATGAACTCTTGCACAGGGATACTGTTGTTTAACTTATTAATGACTGAAATAACTTAACCTCCTGAGAAGGGACCATACGGGTGTCAAATGTCTTTCTTAAATGGGCCAAACTGAGATAGACAGAGGTCTAAGTGCATGCATGTAATAGAGTGCTGTGCTTAGCTTGACTTTCACAGCTTGCTTTCGTTTTTCTATATCTTGACTGTAGAATATAATCAGTTGTTCAAGCTGAACATCAACCGAAATCATAGAGGTTTCCGACGAGTGATTCAGACCAAAGGAATTAAATTTGAAATATTTCATAAAGGGTAAGTCTACAATTTGTTGGGTTTTTTTCCCCCATGCTTCTCTAGTAACAGTTGAAAAGTGTGTGTTGTAGCTGAAATTTATGGAGGACAAGCATATGATCTGTCTTTAATAGATGAATAAAGAGCTGTCTAGTTCTCATGTCTGGGAATTCATTTCAAAATGTGCCTGGGCTCCACATTTTCCCTACAGGGAAAAAAAAGCAGAAGTTCAGTGAAGTTGACTCATAACTGGAAGATTGGTTGCAGATTAATGCATTAAGAGGAATTGATGAGGCTAACAAAGTAATGATTCTGCTTCAGAATGTTTTTATTCTTATCCAATCTGTTTGTAATCTTCTGGACCAGAAGATTTAAATGTTACACGGGATAGTGTTGTAGAATAATGAAATATAAGTGGCGGCACAGCATGAACAGCAGTAAAGCAGATGACAGATGATGGCAGAATTAGTGTTACATTTTTGTACTCATCTTCATTCTGAGGATTTTACAATATTTACCAAGCATTGCTAGCAAACTGTTAGACTGTTGAGAGGAGTGAGGGAGAGACTCCCTTCATCCCAGAGACAGACGGATGAGATGGATGTTAACCATTTGTAATGTTCAGGGAAATCATCCTGCATCTGGGCTCATTACTGATTTATTCAGAATTTGAGTGGCCTAGATTTATTAATCCCACAGTTAATTGTGACCCCTGACTGRGATGAGGTGTTAGATAACCTGTTTCTGTCTTGATTGCTCTTTGTGCTAGTCATCGTTTCTGTTACTGGGACATGCAGAAATGATCCATAGTTTCTCTGAGATGGTTTTCAAGTTGTAGATGTTTTAACTTACAAGTTAAAGCCCTGTTGTTTTTACTCCAAAGCTTGCATTTGTATCTCCATTGAAAAAACAGCTAATTTTCTTCCTCTTTCTTTATTAATMCTGACTGCTCTGCTGCTCCGTTGTTCAAGGGTTTCACTGTTAGAGACCCTGCCTGTTTTTCATTAACCTGTTAATAGTGTTTACATTTGTTTAAAACCTTTTTCTCCATCCTTTGTGTACCATTGCATGTATGAGGCAYGTCCTGTTGTTACGATGTCCTTACCGGCTGGAACTGCACATATTTTAAAGCTCTGAGCTCAGGCTTAAGTTCACCCATTGGGGACACATTTTCCAGTGAGTCATGAATTGTATGCCAACTCCAGATTGTCCTTTGAAGCCTTTCTGAAGATTAGCAAAAAAGTCCTAACACAATATTTGTCTCTTCTGGCCCTGAGATTTGTTTGTTCTTAGAACAGGAATCTCACAAGTTAAGTCTATGCTTGTTTCTGGATGAAGGTGTGTGGCCCTGGACACACAGCAACAGGGAAGGAGGAAGGGAAGAAAGCCAATCGATCACCTTCCCCTGGCAGTCTTCTCGGGACAAAATAGAGGCTGCCAGTCAGCATACGGGCAATGATTATGCAAAGCAGGTAACAGAATTGCAGAACGTGTTTCCTGACGTGGTATGTGATAGCTGAGGTACCAGAAAGGCCCAGCTGTAACCCCTTCACAGGGGTATTTCTACTGTTTTCATGTTTTTTGCCCGTTTCAGTTGCTTGTTTTGCCCTACTTAGCTGCTGCCCTGTAACAGAGGAGAAAAGAGAGGATTAAGTGACCGAGGCTTGCTTCTAAAAACTGTCTGCTTCCTGTCTTTCTTCAAGACTATGGAATGGATAATACAACATCCGCAAGCACTTCTGAAAGTAGTTCTGGAGTCTCTGATAGCTCTTTACCCATCTCCCAAGAATTCMTTTCTCTCAGTGAGCAGAGGAGACTTGCTCCAGCTCGTAGAGAAAGAGCACACAACATATTGTAACTTCTATATATTAAGCTTTTGTTGCCTTTAAAAAATACTTTTAAGTAAAAATCCATCAATGTACTTTTCCAAAAGTATTCTTTCATTAAAACTCTCCTAAAATCTTCTAAAGATAAAAGGAGATTTCACCAGTGATGTTTCTAAAACCGTAGCCTAAGGCAAGCTCACATTCTTCACTGTGAATTCGGGATGGACCAGTCCTTGTTTGTTCTTGGATTAGATGAAAAAGAAATGCAGCTAGAAGAACTGCTGCTTCATTTAAAGGTTTATGAACAAAAGAAGAAAGTGTCCAACCCGCTGCAGTAGAATTCTGTAATCCTTCTTCCTCCGGTTAAGGTGCTCATGAAGTAAAGGAAGCACGGTAGCGTGTAAACTAGCCAAGTCTACACTTCTCTAAATGATTATGTGAGCCTGCTGTAGTCTTGTTAATGGATAACGCAGGCTCGTCTCTGGGAGGTTTCCTGACAGGGGAATTCACAGGCAGCATGTTTGGAGGCAGCGCTATCAGCCCTTGTTGGGCTTGCTGCATTGTTTTTCTTTGCTACAGCTGTTTGTGCTGAGATGGACAAATTGACAAATGGGAAGCAATTGGAACAACTGAGCTGGGATCCTTCAAGTCCTTAATGCAGCAAGGTTTTGGAGCAGATATGTTGCCAAAGAGTGACTCACTGTACGTTCCAGTGCTTTCGGAGGAACGGCCTGGCCATCTCTACCCCATGTAGAAGTGGCTGAGCTACCTACTGTGAGCTTGCTGCAGCCTTGGCTGACAGTACCAGATCATTTTCCTTAATCTATAGAAGCTTAGATGCTGTATGAGTCAAGGCCCTGACGCTATTCTGAACATACAAGGCAGAAAGTGAGGTTAAAATCCGAGTTTCAGATTCCTTATATTGTGGTTTATATGAACTATCTGGAGAATATATGCAATATAAGAATATAAGCAATCACTGAGCCTGTGGATAAATAGGAAGAAATGTATTCCTTTTCCAGCTGGAGATTTTAGACAATCAAACCCACCGATGTTCACTTGGAAATTGTAGGCACTGATACCAGTATCATGTTTTAAAGCAGCAGATGCATCCATCAAGAAGTTGGAAGATGCAAGTTTGCTTTCCCTGGAGAGTCTTCTGGGTCCCTTGCTATCTGCACAGGATTCTTTCATGGGAGTGCCAAACTGAAGTGGCATAAACTTTTCATACCTTATCTCAGAAAGGTATCCATTAATTTTTCTCATTCTGTTAATAATGAAGACACRCAGGCAAACCACAAAGCCATTTCTGGTGCGATCTCCCCTGCTGGTAATTCTCAGACCTCTTTTGGATATACTTGTTATTTCCTCTCAAGATCCTGTAATTGAACGGTATCTTGCAGCAGGACCTACATCTAGAATAAGTCTGGAAATGAAGAAAGGAGGTACTGGTGGTGCTGAAGTTATCTAGAAGTTGGTGAATACTCTTCAAACATACTAAAAGACTTTCAGTAACATCCATCACCAAGGCTCCGATGAATGAAGTGCATCAAGACAAAACTGGATAAAATCAGGGCTCTTGTAGGATTTCTTAAATATTACTGAATCATCAGATACGAGACAAGCATTTCAGAAAGATTGTGTTTTCATTGAATGTGTATTAATATATTGGTTACTCTTGCCACAGATTACATGGTCACAGGCATCCATAAAATCATCTTTCCAGTTTTCAGTGCAGATGTCAGGTCTTGCTTGATAGCTTCTTGCTCTGTTTTTAGCCGGCCACATGGTGAATGTGGTGTGGACTTCCAGAAGCCCTTGCTRCATGCATTGAGGCTTATGTTCTATTAAAATACAGTTCTTCAAGTTAGCTTTCCTCAGGTTCGCATGTTCCCCAGGTCACTCCAGTCTCTTAATGGTAATATGAAGAAGGTGGATGATTTGGGGTTTTCTTCTTTCTAAATCCCAAATGGAATGGCATAAAAAAGGAAACCAGAATTCAGTTGGCAAATTTCCCATGTAGAAAGTAACAGGTGAGKCTGCCTGACCTTCCCTTCGCAGGTTTTGTTACCTCCAGACTCTCTAGTTTTAATTGTTTAAATCACTCTCCCTTTGGAGGAGGTGTTGGATTCAGGTAAAGGTATCCAACACTTTGAGCTGAACACTTGTTAACTTCCATGGAATTAGTGTGTTTTAGTCTTTGTTGTTACCTTGTGAAGGAGTTTAGCTGAATAAGGATCACGGCTCTTACCTGCCTCTGGTTGTTAAGGTAAAGAGGGATGTCTTGCTGATAAAACTGTTAAACAGAAGTGACTATAGAGGAGAAAACTCCAAAGTTGGTTTCTTTTCTTTCCAAATAAAAATGTTCTGTATTTAATTTCAGCAAAATAGAAATTATAGTTCTTTAGTATCAAAATTATTAGTATAAGGGTGAATCAAAACAATAGCTGGAATGAAATGTTCCTTCTTGTTGAAATTCTGTGTTTTGATATATCAAAATGAAACAGAATAATTTGTTTGACTTTCTCTTAATAAGAAGTTTGTCAAAACCAGCATGTGCTTGTGAATTGTTTGTTTTGATGATACACACAACTTCACTGGGAAACTTTTCAGCCAGTTCTACTAAACATCCTTTGTAAAAGGTCGCTGTCTGTCCTGGGTATCAGGCTACTCCTCTCCTTCCTTGTCACACTAAGGCTCTTCAGTGCAGGGACGAAAGCTGCTGCTGTTCCTGGTGCTAGTCTAGGACTCGGACTGTTTTTCTTTACTACTCTCCTCATCTTTATTTTGGTTGTAAGAGGATGATTAGAAAATGAGTACCTCRGTGCCTTGTCCTTGTAGTCTAGTTCAGTTCACCAAGGCTTTGCCTCTTTCATCCAGGTTTTGGAGTTCTGGTAGCATGTCTTAACCAGACTTCATGGATACGATGATGGTACAAATAGCAATGGCCTTTTAACTTTCTTTCTCTTTAATGTTCTAAAAACCTTGCCCTTTCCACTAAGGAAGACTTCTTTCAAACAGGTCCTTTTTCAGAAGTGACAAGCAGGTGGGGACAGCACACTTGAAACTGGACAAGCTGGAATCAGAATGTGAAGTTAGAGAGATCATCGAGGTACGTTTTCTGGGTGAGGTGTGTTCTACTGGGAGGTAGTATTTGAACACGAAGGGATAGTGAATGTTCATCTCACTTGAATGTGTGTATATAGAGATAATAGTTTTGTACTGGATCAGTTTGCTAAAGAATGTTCTTAATTGTATAGCCTATTGTGAGACTTTTAAGGGGATAAAGTTATTCACTTCTGAACAGTGAATAAATAAGCTTTAAGCAAATTTGTGAGAGAAGTTGTGATATTTTCTCAGTTTTAGTCTTAATGTCGATAGGCATTTTCCAAAATAACTGTTTTAGCAGGCACTGAAGGCTTGATGCAGAATTCACTGGTTGTGAGCCTCTTCCTAAGAGAGAAGGAGGGAGACTAGGCGATCATCCCTTTAAATATTTTTATCTAAATGATTTTGGTCAATACTGTAGCTTTTCTCATTGTTTGGTTTTCTTCTTTCGATTTGGAATATCATCTTTCTACCATTTCAAATTTTTGCGAATGGAATCCGCAAGGGTGGTTTTTGATACATGCTACTTTTGTGACCGATGGCTCCTGCCAGCTGCCTCTTCACATGCCCTCATTTCCTGTGTCAGCTGGTGCCTCTACTGGTTGGAGTAAGGTCAGCTTCCAGGTCTTTTAAACTCCATAGAGAGGGATGGTGGGAATGGAAGTAGCAGCACTTCCTCCCTTTTTAAGAAAGTACTGGGGCTGGCCCAGAACAGGACTGTTTACAGCTGCACCAGCCAAGTTTGCTTTTGGAAGTTTTTTTAATTATTTTTTTTAAACCTCTTTAAGGGATTCCTGGAGAGGTTCTCTCCAGTCTACTCCAAAGCGATGAGATTAAGATGCATGCTTCTGACTGTGTCAGTAAAGTCTTTTTAGCTCTTCACGGTTTCTGGCAAGCTCATGGCTCCAGCACAGGCCAAGGCAAAGGCTTTGCATTCTGTATAAAGTGGTCTTCAGAATCATTTTCAAAGGTTTTGGCTGCTGAATCAAGCCCTCTTATTCTTACAGCACCCAATCCCTGTTCTTTCAGCCTCTCTGAGTCTTGTTCTAAGCATCCTCTCTGTATTGTGCACAAAGTAGAAGGACCAGCTGATCCCTTTGGAGTCACCTTTCCTAGAGCTGACACTGGCTTTGAACACTTGCTGTAATATACTGACTGTCCAAGGCATTTGCTCTGCTCAGAAGTAACAGCTCTCAGAAGAAAGGACACTTGGYGAGGGTCCCTTGTCAGCTGTCTCAGGCTGTTGTGTTCAATTAATGTGAAAACCACGTATACCATGTTATACTCTCAAACTGGTGGTGTGGAGCAAGATCCTCTTGAGCGATGCACAGAAAACTGAATCCCCCTGCCAGGGGTGTTCATCCTGCAGTCTTTAAACACRCAGGTGGAGGGTCTTGTTTGCTCTGCAGGCGGGAAATCTGGACCCATATCCTACATCACCTTCAAGGATTGGGCCTGTCCCACGAGCTTGTTTATCTTCCATATCGATGAGAAGCACCTGATCTCAGCCTGCCAACCTGGAYGGCATCTAAGGCCTTGACTGGAGGTACTCTGCTTCTTCGCACTAACAGGCTGGTGTACTTGGTCCCTCTGATTCTGCGAATCCCTTTCTTGGTAACATGAGAGAACGTTGTCATGACTCTGGTCACCCTGTCTTGGCTGTGACAGTTTTGGTACTGGGAACTTGTTGGGGACTCTGCTCTGTACCCAGCTTGTTAGTGCTGTATCTTGCAGGAGGGGTGGGGTGGATGCTGGAGATCTCTCAGATCTTATCAACAGCAGAAAAACAGTCACCTGGCAAAGGGAACTGGATTTTTATCCTCATGTTACTCTAAATATAGTTTCTCCTCACCACGTTTCAGTCTCAATTTTTCTGGATTGTCTGCTCAAGCAGAGAGGCTTCTCTGAGCACAGTGGGTGTCTCCCCCACCTCCGTGTCTAGGGCTTTGGCATTTACATTTCAGTTCTAAACTTTCTTAAATAACCGGTCAAATTCTTTCCACACAAGAGAAACAAGGCTCTTGGAGCGGGACTCACAACTAATATTTGGAGCCCTGATTTGTCTTTTGCATCCCTGGGGATGCTGTTGTGTCTTTCCWTAATGATCCCATTCCTTGTTGCTATTACCCTTGTAAGAGGGAGATTGAAGCCTAGTGGCTGATCTTCCATATTGTTTGCAGGTACAGTTTAGTGTAGAACACTGCTTAATCCCTTTCTAAAATGGTCTCCAAGTTCCACCTTAATCAGGGTATTAACTTACCTGTTTTCCTCTCTTAAACTTCACACCTATAAGCGAGGTTGTCTGCAGATTCTGTGTATCGATACAGTTTTGTCAGGACCAGAAATTCAGATGATCCCCCAAAGTATTTGTGTCAGCTGCCGACAGATTAAAGGGTTAAGCAAAGACTGTCAGAGTGGATAGAGAGCTGCCATAAGATCACTAAGCGGAGTCATCAGAAAGCCCTCAGGCTGCATCACAGACTCGCTCAGGGAACCACTGTTCASGTCTGTGACGCTCGGAGCAGGTAGGCAGAGCCAACGCGGCCCCTGGTAGAGCTGCCTTGTGCYGCCTGCGCGGAGGACCTGCTCGCGGTAGCTGAATCTGCTGCGCCTCCCAGAGCGGCAGCCACCAGCACGTGATCTCTGTCATCCTTTAGTCACACAAGAATAAAGTCAGTGGTTGCCTAAGGCACTGCAGTTTGACATTATCGTGTGTGTGTGTGTGCTAACTGCTCTTCTTTCTTGTGGCTCTTTCAGATTTTTGATGGCAGAAAGCCCACTGGAGGGAAACTGGAGGTAAAAGTGAGACTCAGGGAGCCCCTCAGTGGTCAAGATCTTCAGACAATTACAGAAAACTGGCTGGTCCTTGAACATTAGTTCATATCGGAGGTATGAATACTGCTTCTAAAGATGGTCTGGCCAGAACTTGATAGGGCTACAGATAAACTCTGCAGGAAATGATGTCTTGTATTGACATTGACCTAATTATGTAGTTCAGGCTTTAGTACCATTCATCTTTATATTTCTAGTGGTGAGTTGACTTAATTTAAGAAATGAGGTTACAGAATCTCTGATTAATTTCTATATCAAAGATGCTATTTCACAATCCCTTGAAATATAGGGAGAGCTTGTAGCATCACCTTTATTTAAGATAATATTTAGAAAATAAGATTGACAAGCCTTTTTTAGAAGGGAGGGTATGTCCCTGCTACCTACTGTTTGCAAAAGACCTTTCATAGATAGCAAGGACTCTTCTTCCTCTGCCAGAAGCTGGAGACATGCGTTTGTCTGTCTCATGAAATTCTGCTTGGCTTCATCTGAAAAGGAAACTATAGGAAATCSCCTTTTCTCTGGATACTTGAGACTTTTGAGCACGGAGAAACTGTACAACTGAATACAGGCTATCTAAGGAGCTGTGCCTGGTGGCCGCTGCGTTAATACTCAGTTAATGCTCCCTCTTCCTTAGCATATTGTTTTGCTTTGCTTTTATAAACTGCAGTTAAGCTGATATTTATTAGCTTCACCAGGACATTACCTATTTGCCGTATTTTAACTTCCAAATTGCATAAGGTTTTACAGAGTGAGAGGTCTGGTTTCAATGCCTGAGTCTGAGTTTGAAGCACAGAAAGGGCTGTCTAGTGATCCTTCCTCACGGTCAGGGGTGTCAGTGAGCCTCGCGGTTTGGCTGAGGGACATGTTATGCTGCTTTATGGCCACATCTGAGGTGATAACTTGGCCTCCTGCACTGACTGGGCATCTAAGCATTTCCAGTCACTAGAGCTTAATAATTCTGCTCCACTGACTTTCTAGATGACCATCCAGGAAATTAATGTCAGCATTTTACATATAACGTGACCTTGGATTGTGAACACTTATTAAGTATTGCATCCAGTCATTTCTCTCTTTTGTTTTGTCTCTCCTCCCCTCCCCGCTCCCCCCAGGAACGTTAAAAGATGTGGGATGAACATTGTACGCAGAAAGATGCTGCTAGCTGCAAGCACCAAAGATGTTAAATGAATGCACTACTGAACCTAATGTCTATTTTGGTAACAGCCATAGTGCTTATTAATAACTTTTTAAGGCAAATGTAAGGCTCTGGAAATTTGCTACTGCAGGGGAATGTTACTAGTCTACACAAAATAGACAGAACTGCCTTAATGTGGGACTACTAATGTAGCACCAGGATGAATGTTACATTAACTATGCATAGTGATGTGCGAAAGGTTTAGCCCCTTAAAAATTCCCCGAGGCAGAGCAAAAGCTTTTCAGTCAAGTCACAGGTAAGACCTTTACTCAAATTCATTCCGTTAAGTGTACGAGCACCCAACATGGTACCGTGAACACAATCTGCTACCGCTTTTTCTGTTCCCTCTTACCAAGGCCTGTTTTTTTTTTCCTATCGGTTTCTTGGAACAGAGGAGAGAGAACTCGGTTCTCAAACGAATCTAGCAGCAGCGAGTGTCCCCTGCTCTATGCATGCTATTGCAGCAAGAAGTTAAGTGGGATATTGCCTTTAAGATGAGAATGCAAGACTTCTTAGCAGTTTGGGTTTACAGATCTACCTTTTTGTTCTGGCTACCAGTTGTTTGCCATGCTTGCTACACTGCTTTTTCCAGTGCAGCCCGGGTACTGTGCCTTCATCTTTCCACATCACCCCCCACCCGCCTTTTCTTTAAACAGGTTACACTGCACTGCTGCTTCCCAAATGTTCATTGTATTTCTACAAAAACAGGCTTTTACAGTTCTACCAGGTGATGGGGAAAATAGCCACTCTTTATCATGTAGAAAACTGGATGATGACTGTTTTCAGGAATGTATTTGATTAGCAGCGTACAAAAAAAAGGTACCAAATATGTTTTGTGTTTTTAAATCTCTGTGAACTAACAGAAATGCCTGAGCTCGAAGGAGAGGATGTGCTTGCACTGGGGAGGCAGAGTGCTGCTGCAGCAGCTGTTCAGTTAGGGCAGGTTTGCAGACAGAAGAGGAGTCCAGACAAGTAAGGCAGTGCTGCCTCTGTCTTCCTGAGCGGATGAAGACAATACAGTATTTAGGTTTTAATTTCAATAAATTTAATATACAAAACTACATGTTGAAAATAAAAATATAATATGCAGTTTTTTGCAGTGTTAACTAACTGAATTTTAAAAGTACAATTTTTTTTCTAAAACAAGTACTCATTTCTTAACAACATGGTAATTAAGGTCATTTAAAAGGCTATGGTTGAAGCAAACATGTCAGTCACCAGTTGATAGTGTTTTGCACAAACATAATCCAAACCTAAATGACTTTTGGGGCAAAGGAAGAGAAGATTAAGATCTTTAACCTCTTTTACTGCATTATTAAGCATAACAATGCAAATAACGTAACTGGAAAGCCGCTGCTGTGGCAAAGCTAGAGTGCAGTCTCTAGAAAGAAGCCTTTGCTTAGTTTATGGAATGCTCTTCCAGATACTGAATCTTGCCTACACCACACGGTGCTGCACTTTGTCCCAAAGTGTGTGCAAAAAGAGTGTGCAGAAGGGAGTTTAAAAGTAACCTTAGCCCTGTTCCACTGCACAAATATATAGGAAGGCTAATGATTGCGTGGAGTAGCTTAAGGTTTATCCAGCATGAAACACTAAGCCACCTTTTCCCAAATGCCAGAGGTAAGGTTTTACCTTGATGTACACTTAAAAGGAAAGTGTTAACTACTGTGCTCCCTCTTGTTGGCCAATTTTTATTTCTGGGGTTGGACCCCAGTTCTGTGGCCCTTCTCTCCAAGTGTTGTGTGATGACAGCTGTCATTTGCTGTATTGGATTTGTAAGGTGGTTTTTTTTGTTTTTGGTTTTTTTTTTTTAGCAGTAGCCACTTATTCACAAATGCACTCTGTACGTATACTGTGCTGTTTTTATGTAAAATACATTGCTACTTGTACAGTTACCTTTTCCTTTGCCCAGCTACTGCTGTATATACTTGCTTGTTTAAAAAAAAACCCCATAATATCAGTGCCACAGTAGCCTTGCAATTCTCCTTGTATTTGATATGGCTCCTGTGTTCTTCATACACAGTAGAAACAAAACAAGTCCCAGTGCACCCAACAGGACTGATTGCAAAGTAGGGACAATGCAAGGTCTGAGATACTGCTTTAACCATAAATTAGCCCCTCCATTTCCAAACTACTTTCCTGTTTCTGAAATGGCCACAGTGGAGGCAGGAGGGGAAAAACTTTGCCCTCTTCCCGAGAGGGACATAAGCAGCTGCTTTGCATGGTTAAGACTAAACGAACCAAACCCCTTCTGCTTTCAGCTCCTTCCCCTGGTTAGCAGCTTTCCATGGAGACAACTTAATTTAATGAGAATGTGGAACCACATTTCCTCTGGCTGATTCTCAATTCCAGCTTCATACTGTTGTGGCAGAYGCGAGCAGCTGCTTCCTTCACAAATGCCCTCTTAGGTGAGACCAGGAGCACTGGGCCAAGTGCAAGTTTTCAGCGCTGACCAGAAAGCCTTTTTCAGCAGAACATGCAAAAACAGCCACTCTATACTTTTATCACAGGTAAGCTTTTACATGGTGCTGCTAATATGAAGTGCAAGCTGTCTTGTATTACGTGACACTAGCGTTACACTACAGCATACAGCAAGGAGGACAATAAAGCTGCCCTGGGTGTTACTTTAAAAAGCAGGATCTACTGGGGAAGAGGAATGAGATATAACTGCACTTTAGGGCTAATATTTCCTCTGCTTGTGACAGGTATCTGAAATTCATACAGATTTGTAAACAAAGTATAGAATAGCAGAGTTGTTCTAGGAGATTATAGAAATCTGCTGAGGTGACAAGTTTTTATAGTAAATAGAGGRAAAAAAAGTAAACTAGCCTATTACACACACACAACTTGCAGTTTACATAATATCRCTTTCAGAGAGATGCCTGCCCTTCTCCTCCTTTTGACAAGGTTCTCATATACAAATGTAGTTATGGCTAGGTAATCTTTCCACACCTCTCTCTAGGGATACCCCAGAGGTATTTCAACCAATAATCTGGTCAAAATAATGTAAACGTTACTTTTTAATGTCTACAGAATAACCACAAACGGCGTTATGATGAGGTCAGAATGGAGGTCTTGATTGTTGTTTCTTATGTGTCCATCTACAAACAGTACAAGATTGGAGTTTCATTTTTTATTTGCGCCCCAGTGATCTTTGCACCCGTTTGAGCATTTAGAGTACATGACTGTAAGTCTTTAAACATGAGCATTTTTCTAAACAGTAACAGAAGTGTATTAGCTGCAAGGATAGCATAGCCATGTTGTAGTATAGAAGCTGCCCTGATCCTCTGTTCGTTGACAATGCATAGAAGATTTAGAATTATGGAACAACTGTCCCTCCCCCCTCCCTCCCTCCCYCCCTTCCCATTAATAGTGTTAACAAAAGCTTAATTTTCCAGTTTTAAAGTGCAAATGATTCAGATACAACTGCTGCTGGAACAGGTCTGAACAGAAAATGAAGTCCTCTTATGAGATGTTTTCCAGAATATAAAAGATGAGCTCCATTATGACTGGCCCCTCACTCAACTGACAAGCCCCTCCATGAATCACTGGAACTAAGGCACTGTCCAGGTCATTCATGTATTGAGAGGGCAGTGGCTGTCCATTACTCCCAGCTTGATAACCAACCTAAAAAATACAAAGTAAGAGTGGGTTTTAAGGCGAACAGGACACAAGGCTGCGGTTCAGCAGGCAGTAAGGGAAGTGACTTTGCTGTGCAGGAGGAAGAGGGGCTGGCGGGGTGCCATGGTCTCTGCCTGCCTCTCGGGGACGGCAGGCACTAGAACAGGATGGAGCAGGCACTAAAGCAGCTTCTCCAGTTGCTTTTGTTTCTTCTGTATGTTCCCGGCAGCTGCCTAGACAAAAGCAGCCAGTTTTTTCCAGTGCTTTGTCAAAGCAGCACTCTCAGATGAGCGGGAACCACCACACCCTGCGTGATCAGACTAAGTTGTACAGCACTGAAATGCRGGTAGATACTACAAGCACTTCTGCTCTGAGGCAAGGCCTGCTCTCCTGCCCAGAGAGCCTTAGCTCTGCTTGCAGCTTTGCTGCGGAGCRTTCTTGGGGGGACCTTCCTGTCGCTCTGCCACCTGTGCAAGGCGATCTTTTAAGAACAGACTGCTTGTTCACAGTGTTTTTATGCTAAACCCAAGAACACATTTACTATGCTCATGTTTAATGTGGGGCGGAAAGGCTAGCTTAGGGGGGATTTCCTGAGCACGCCCCAGGCCTGAAAGTCACAGCGTTGGTCACAGCTCTCTGACTACAGAGCAGGTGCTGCGAGGGGCAAGTGGGGGTCGAGCACCAGTGTTAATTCGCACTATGCACAGCTTTCAGATTGCAACAGATGTCCCAAAACAACAAACAACAGTTAGTGCCACTAGGTTAACATTTGGTAGTGGTAGTTCTTCAACCACTGGAACAGCTGAAGTGTCATACTTCCTTCTTGAGGAACAAACAAGGGGRAAAAAACACCCACCCAATTAAACTGGAACTATTCAAGACTGACTTACTTGATCTGAGTCAAGTGTAACACGCAGCCCTAGCTTAGTCATTCCGTCTTCTTTTAGCAATTTAAGGTGAGGACAGAGAGCTAAACAGAAAGCCTTTGCCACATTTTCAGTCAGTCTGCTATGATCAGCTGGGTCGCTCAGACCGTTATGTTGTTCATCATTTTCCAGGAAAAACACCTGGGGGAAAAAAGTCAGTACAAGCTATAACCCTTGGATTTTATAGAAAATAAGCTTAATTAATTATTGAAATTATGTTTAAACTTTTGACAAACAGACTCGAAGAGCGTCTCAGGGAAGTTGGGGAAAAAAAACCCTGAAGATAAACCACCTAACTTAAAAAAAAAACAAAACAAAAAACCCCACACACACCCTTCAAAAAGATAGATAGATATTTAAAGAGCAGTGTTCTCAACAACCTTTCAGTTCTGGTCAAAATCCTCATTATGGAAATTCACTATGTACTGCACAGTTTTTAATAAAAACCTGCTTTTGAAACAGGTGTTTATTTCAGAAAAATTCATGTTTTTTAGTAGAAGCCATCCCAGTCTCAAAAAAAAAATCCCTATTATTTTCATACTACTGTTGTTGGTTAGTAAATTTATCTCTGTTGAGCCTGACTGACCTTGGAAAAAGCACAGTAAAGTGGCAAGCTGTAACGTGATTAACTTGGTTCCCACTGGGCAGGTTAAGTGAAACATTTCAGGAAATCCTGTAATGCTAGCACTTGTGTGCCGGCAGATTCACAGGTCTCATCAGCTATGTAAGTAGTTCCTTAATCGAGCAGATGCTGCGAGCGATTTATGCTGCAGCACCTTCATTTTAATTGTTCAGCATTTTAGCAAAAGAAAGGTAGTTCAAAATACCATTTTTAGAATAAGTACTAAGATTGGTCTCCATTAAAAAGGAATCTTTGCACATGTAGTTTTTAACACAAATACAAATGAAACCAGCTGTTACTGTGGGTAACACAGGGAGTGAGTTTTTCTGCTTCTTCCCAGGTTCAACAAGAGCACAGGAAAAGAGGTGGCCAGTGCAGGGTAGGCTGTACAGGATGGATGTGATTGATTGATAGCACCTTGAGCTACACATCGGTGATAGGGCACTGTTAATTCTGCGTTACGCCTTAGTGAATCTTTCCTTCCAGGTAGGAGAGCTATTACAGGTTTGTCCTGAAGAATCTTCTACTTTTATTGGTGTGTAGGGAAAAGTAGGGCTGGACTGTGGTCAAGTGAAGACAGTGCTGCAGCTGCAATCGCACAATGCTAAGTCTTAGCTGACGTGCCGATCAGGTTGACTTCCTTACCTCTGTCCACCGAATGACCTTTCCGTTTGCCTTGTACTCCGAGCCATGAAATATCTTCACGCTTGTTATAGACTCCATTGATTTGCCATCAATAGGGCTTACAACACTGCAAAAGCGGAGGTAAAGGGTAAGTTCCTACTTAGCAGAAGACAGCATTTCATGGTGGTCACCTGGATAGTTCTGCTGAACAGAGGACATCATTGCAAAGGAAACTGTGTCATGGACGAAGGGCAGCTAGCCGGCCTGGCTTGCTGTATAGGCTCATCCATAAGTGCGTCCTCTGCTATTCGAATTACTACACAGCAACTTACGCATCAGCTAAATGAGCCATGGACAAGCGTTAGCCTCAGAAGGGAACTCTCCAAAGAAAGACTCTGAGTGCCAAAACCAACAATTTTGACTATCGCGGCCAATTATGACCACGCTGCTGGGCTGGATCTTAATAGTGAGCAGCTTTGCGGGAACGGGCTCCCACTGGGCTGAGCCTCCCCGCAAGCAGCTGAGAGGTGCCCTCCCTGTCAGCACAAATCAGGCCCAGGAAGGACCTTCCTGCACATTTTCAACACAGCTTTGCATCAGAGCTAAGACCTCAGAAGGTCCTAACACTGCAATATGAGATGCATATTTCATGCAGATTTGATTTTTATTCATTTATAACCTCAGTGTAGTCCAGCAATACCTGAACCGCTACTTATACAGCACAAAACATGTTCTGCAGCATTTGTACAGAACTTAAAGCTGACCCAAACAGAATGTACCTACAGAAATATCCTTTCTATATGCTGATACCTTAAAGATGGTAGCTACCACAACAGTGCTTTATTACAATAAATACTTAAAATGACATAAACACCTTTCTTCTGGCTTAACTCTGAAGGCTCCAGATTTACTATTGGTATTAAATTAATTTTACTTCCAGCATTACTTAATGCAAATTAAGTTATAATATGCAGGATTCAGCACTCAGAGTTGAAGACAGGTTAGTGGTTTCCAATAACTTGATAKTGGCAATGGCAAGAAATCTTTCCATAGAATTGACAACATTCTAAATTGATGTCCCAAAGCTCTATTATCTTGGTTCCATTTTCATTACATTTAATTGCAACTTATCACTCAAAATAGAGGTGCAGACTTGTAATTCCTATTGATTTGCCATCTCAGGCACCTTAAAAGATCAATTAAATTTTTTAACAAATGCAGTCAAACAGTCACCATTCATTGCTGGGAGACCGCTCCTCTACTTACCCCTTACTGAAGTTTTTATCATCGTCTACCCACTGAATATGAACGTGTTCCTGAGGATCTTCAGCATCTACTTTGCCACAAGTGATGGTGAAGTCTTTCATCTCTCTCAAGGCCTGCCTCAAAGAGTCCATGTTCTCAGCAGTTATCTGGACCATTACCCCATCTAGGGAACCAAGAAATCCTCATAAGCCAAAATACGCCACAGCCCCACTGAACACAGCCCATAAAACAAACAAACATCCTTCCAACATAAAATTTCAGAATCTGTTTTAAGAGGTACATGCAGCAATGCCAAGGAAGACCATTTCTTAACTCTCAGATTCCTAACACATGTAGCACTGACGGCAGTTGACGAGGGAAAACACAAGGATAATGTGAAGTCCATCTACCAGGTAAATTCAGCTGTAGCAATGGCCACATTAGTTTGTCTCAAACGCTTGACACCTGCTTTAGGCAGTGTTCCAGCAGTGACAGTGTTTCTGTGACCTCAACGCTTGCCTGTCAGTGGCAGAATTAAGATACAGAATTTGGACAGGACCAGTCTAAATTACTGCAGAAATAATTTGGGAATGATAGAGTTCCCTAATGTACAGACTCCTGGTCTGAATCCATCTGTCTTGCACTATAACAACAATTTAGACCCAGAAAGTAGCCTAACCACCTATATCTACTGACTTACTTACATTCACATGGCTGCTTTTCAGGCCCCGACTGGCCCTCAGCCCGTTCACACAACTATAAGCCTCAAGCTGACACAGGGGTTCCTGCCTGCCAGCGGAGCTGTAATAAGTGACTGTGTGCATCGGCTTCTTGCCTACCTCTCTCACAAACTGTAAAGTACAAGCTTAACACRCTACTGTCCGCACAGCACATTTGCGGCAAGCTTAGGCCACGCTGTTAAGCAGCTGAGCTAACAAGCAGTAATGGCCTTCAATCCCGTGAACACGGTCGTTTATTTGTGTCATCTGACAACTGGTAAGAGAAGAGTGAACCAAATCAGAGATGTACTAGATCAACAATCTTGACTTTTCATGTTCTCATCTGCCCACGTATCAGAATACACAATGTTTGTTCACAATCTTGCATAATGCAGAGCTACTTGGGAAACRGGGTAAGTTGAGCAGGGCTTCCTCTCCTGGTCGCTGGATTACAAGTTCCACTTTTCTTAGGCTCACAGTTTCTTCATTCAGCCCAAAACAGTGCACTGATCCCAGGCTCACAAGCCAGGTATTTCGTACCTTACCCTCATTTTCTTCTGTCACTGTCCCAGAGCATCTGGACTAGTTATTTTCTCAGTTAAGTTCCCCATCTTTGAAGGAGACAGGTTTTTTGGCTAAAAACTAAGATAATGCTGAAACAGCAGCCTGATTCGAATGCCCAAGGCATAACAGCAGAGCCCTAATAACGATATAGCTAAGCAGCGGTGAGAAGGAACCAGTGCATTTTAAGCAAGCGATTCAGTTCTTACCTTCTACAATACTGGACTTGGCAAGGTAACCTGAAGAGGATTTTAAAGCTCCGCTGAACACAAAGAAGCTGGCACCAGTCACTGCAACAACAACAGGAGTGATTTAGTGGGGCTTTTGTCAAAGCAATGCCTGATACAAGAGCCGGGTATCGCAGCTCTATCATCCAGAGAGGCAATTAATCTAAATCAGGCAGACTGCTGCTCGGAGTTATGGTGACTTTAATGCAYGGCAGAGGCTTGGCTAAGCAAGGGCAAATCACCCAGTGATTTTCTAAACTGGACAACAGTTTTGTCAACCTTAATAAATGCTCATATTTAATCTCTCTCCCCACACACGCACACCTCTAAGATTCAGGACTGTATTTTAGAGTAAGCAAGTGCATAATTTGCTTTTTAAATGTTCCCACACAACTGGCAAAGATTGTACGTGGGCTGTTTACAGATCACACTAACACCAACACACTGGCCAYAGCTCAAAGCCAGTCAACTTAAAATAAAATTCTCTTAAATGATCAATAAGCATCACAAGGTACCTGCTGGAAATCCCTCTTCTCATCCCGTATGTAAAACGAGCAGAACTCAGATATGAACATCAGCCCTGAGCCACCTCCCATGCCAGTATAAACTCATTTGAGTGCCTGGGGATATTGCCAACTCAAGAGTTGGCCTCTGTCTTGCTTGGTCTCATTTGGAGATAATATAAATGCCTTTGCCATAGATTTTTCCCCAAACCCCTGACATTTAAATTCTCAGAACACACCTGCTGCATTTCAGCTTAATGTAACCAAAAAAGAAACAAAAAAAACCCCATGGGAAATTAGATCATCTAATTGAGGTGAACACTGAGGAGTTTCTGCAGTTCTTGAGGGTGGGTTATTAAAACGCAGCTGCTGTTGGTTGTTCTTATTTACCTTTCTCCCATATTGAACCCAGTCTTCCTCCTTTCCCATAGTATATAGGTCAAGCACAGGCAACTGCAGCCTGGCCCGTGCCCTCCAGTAACGCCAGTGACTGCTCTCCTTACTAACACAGGAACGTTGCCTACGGAGGTTACAGCACTGCRACCTCCGGAGCAGCTCTGGAGCCCTCTCTCCCAGGCTGTACTGTGCAAGCAGCGTCACCACGTTTACAAGGGAGGCAAGCTGTAACGGGCTTTATTTTATGCCGGCTTGATCTCCTCCCCGCTCAGGCAAACTTGGAACAGCATTGCTGACCTAGAGGAGCATCACGTGGGCTGTACGCAGGATGCRAACCGCACACCGTGCCCCGACATCTGAGATCACAGGCTCTGCAAGGGGAATAAAACACCGAGAGGGGCAAAGGGCAGACAGAGCAAGGTGTTCCCAGGTGCTGCCATTCCTTGCGTTGTGTGTCTAGCTTACAAAGCTGCCAGTTCAGTAGTGTGGGTGCTCTGAATTATTTCCTCTGAATGAGCAGAAACTCGGTGAAATACCAACAAACCCAATTCTGACAGATTCGCGAAGCCACATGCCGTAACAGTGTCACGAACGGCAAACGACAAGTCATGCAGAGCACGGGGGCAAGGCCTCCCCGCGCACCCCCGTCCTCACCCTTCCTCGGTTGATTATGGATACTGATGGCCTGCGTCTGGTAGTTCCCGTCATCGTTCTGGACGCACACCAGATGCGAGTCTGCTTTCTCGTTGAAGCACGCTCCCCCTGCCAGAACATGCTCGTTGGATTTGTTCATGGCTTTCATCATCTGCAGACAAAAAGGTTTAACCACTTTTACCCTGTTCATCAGGCACTACCATAAACAGGCGGTTCCTGGAACAGTGCAGCCGGACAGAGTAAGCTTCTCAATCCACTTCAAGAGAGGTTTCAGCACTCAGAACCATAAATTTCCTTTGAAAAGGGGGCTCAGGCCTTTTATCATCTAGATGTTTTACAGGGCTACCTTTTAAGTAATTAGGATAAATGGTATGATGGACAGCTGAAGTCTGAAAAAGTTACTTTCTCCAGCCATGTTAAAAAATACATTTAAAAAACAACAACATTTGGATGTAATGTCTGGCTTGTTTATGCTACTACAGCTGCTTATAATATGGATGATATAGATCACAAATGAAAAATACTGCCTCCACAGAAAGACCAGGACTCAGACGCAYGGCATTAATGCATTAATCCTAATTCTGCCATGAGTCTGTACTCTGACCAACATCAAAGCTTTAGTTTCTTCGTGCCTCATCCTCATGAATTTCTGAAATTGGGATCAATGCTCCCTATTTCAAAGGCTTTTTAAAGAGACTTGAATCATGGACATCCAGATATCATTTTAATTCTCTGGAAAGGAAGCCTCCAGAAAGCACCCATAAACTTTTGTGATATACCTTCACTTCAGTTTTTCTAATTAACATCTACTTAAATGCTTTGAAAAAAATATCCTTGTAAATCATACAGCTTCCTTCCTTTTTCCCCCCTCACTTCCCTTTCACGGAGACTCAGACTATGAGATCTTTGCTCCAAAAAGAAAACTGAAGCAGTCATCTATCTTTGGAATTTGTTTCAAAACTATAAACCATTTCTTTCTTTAAAAAAGCAAAAAGCTAATTAAATTACACACACAAACCCCTGTGAAAACCCTGAAGAGAAGGAGAATGCTGAATTATTATTTATTAATTGCAATTATGAAATAGCTATTAGTTATTAAAATAATTATTTTGTTTATTTAAAAAGCTAATTAAATTACATCCCCCCTCCCCCAAGTGAAAACCCTACAGAGAAGGAAATTGCCGAATTATTTGTCATCTCTTAACAGCATTCACACTCTTAACTGCACATCCGCTGCCTCCTGGAGCGGATAAGCATGCACACTACACACAACACATTTATCTCTCTCTGTCTAACGTAAAACCTTAATTATAGCGTCAGGAACATTAGCCGCTGCTCACTATTGACAAATGTGCACAGGTGTAATGTTTGGGGAGGGAACTTGATTAAGATTTTGCATCAGGCAGCAGTGTATTTCATTATCTAGTTTATCATGTCATGCTCCAAAACCAAGACTTCAGCTAAGCAGCAGCCGTCTTTCTGGAGGGCAGCAGTTGCCTTTAGCTTAGTCGGAAACAACGGGACGCGGCCACTGTATTTGTACCGTGGCAATTCACTAAAAAACGACAGTCGCTTTTGCTGAGGGACTGAATAGTGTCAGACAGGTAACAGTATCACTGGAAGTTGTAGGAAAAGAAAATCATTTTGAAGAGAAAGCTATGTATTTAATAAGAAAAACTATATACTAAATATTTAATTTCTCAATTACAATCTGAACTCACCATGTATAATCCATGCATAAGATTTCAAATGAGTCTTTAACTTTCTGAGAGTTCGAATGACACTCTCTTTGCTAATTAAATACTGCTTTACAAGGGGAAAACAAGTAAAGGTCTTGTGGTTTAATTCACATTAAATCAAACCGATTTAAAAAATCTCCGATGAAAAAAATCTCTAAAATTCAACCTTTCCAACTGGATTGCATACAATAATGTTGAATAAATAACACCTTTTCTCCATTTAAAAAGCTGAACCCTTGCTTCACACCAGAAAGAATACAAGCACGATACGGAGATTTTGCTGTCCTGCCTAACACAGGAAATTCCTCAAAGTTCAGCTTAGTGCAGTGTCTAGTAAGGAACCGAGATAACACATCTGTAAACGTCGGGCACAGCTAATGCTTATTAAACTGCATCTTGCATGCCAATATCTATTTAATTCATGCACTTTCCCAGTACAATAATTTCAGATTGGGTGCAAGCGTTAGTGATCTTTTCTGGTTTCTCACAGCATCATCAAGAATTAACATACCTTACAACAGACCCTTTATCTTCTTGCTTCACCAGCGTCATGTTTTCAGACTTCACATAAGAACACCTTTTCCTTTTTTAATGCATCTCTTCACTCTCACTATTATTTTACCCAAATGCCTCCTGCAGGGAAACTCTCCCATGAGATAAAGCTGTAGTYTCGTCTGATACTAGAAGAACGTTTAAAAACACCATTTTGCCCAGGAGGTTTCCTTTGGTCACTAACTGCTCATTTGTTTCAAAATACCAAGTTGACCATTTGTCCCCTGCTCTTCAGGCAGACGGCCCACAAAATCACCACCTTCTCCCTTGCTTTCTTTCATTATTGTTCAGATCTCTGTCACTCAGCTTTGTCAACAACACTGAATCCTAACTAGTAGAAAAAAATGGTAGTTTCTCACAACAGAAATCAAATATAAATTATTAAAATTTAAATACATACACATATTTCATATAAAATAATCAGCAATCCAACAACTAAATGCTGGGAGTGTGTACACATACAACATAGATGAGATCTGCTCAAGTCAGAACAGTATTTGCAATCCTCTAATATTTTCAATTATTTACACTTACGCTTTATATAGAAGTAATTAAAAGCTCTGAAGAAGAAGAGAAATTATCCTTCCTTTTTAGCTAATACAAAATTCAATCATGTATCTATTTTTCCTGTGGCCACATCCTCATTCTCTCTCAAAACATGTGCATCATGCATTTATAGYCACATTTTGAGACAGTTTTCATTAGCAGCAGTAAATAAAATGAAATTCATTTAGATCACAAGTCCTCCAACCACAAAGAAACAGTAAACGTTTTATTTTTAGCATTACCTCATTGTATCTGTTGCTGGGAATTTTGATGCTGGTTTTTCTGACTTCCATATCAACCACTAAACCTTGGACCACAGGCAGCGTGTACTGGTAATTTCTAAAGTCCTAGTAATTAAAACAGTATTTTTAAAAAAGTTAGGCACAATAACCATCATTACTATGTGACCTAGTGACCACTAGTGAGCCCATTAAAATAATTGCRGTCAGTGACTGAAAGGCAGGGAGGGAGGGAACCTCAGCTTGTAACCTGTGTATCTGAAGTACGCACACACACACACACAAAAGATTAGGATGTCTCTTAGTCATTTTGCTGATTTTCTTACACCAAAAATCTGTATTCTCCASCCTTGAATGTCATTACTGTATATAAGGAAGTTTGTTCTCTGTGCTGTTACATCACCGCATAGTCATTAGTTTCTCTAGCGGTGAGATTAGATCATGCAAAGGGAATTTCCCGTACTGAAAATATCAGCAAAGTAGGAAGAGCTACTAAGTTCGTTTCAGTCGAAACTATAATCAGAGAGCTGTGACTAAACACTGCCATGACCGAGCAATTCTGAGGAAGGAACCTGAGCAATTATTGCTTTTATTTCCAGAACTAAACGTTCCCAGGTGGCCAGGTCTCGGATGTTGATTTGGGCCCATTTTTACAATTTACCGCACTGTCAAAAGTTGATATCCGGTATCAGTAATAGCAGATCATCCACCCAAACGCCCGCTATTTCCTCTTGTCGTGTTTTAAGCGTGCCAGCTACTATGTGCAAGAGCGCAGTTCTCCCCCTGCTGATCCATGCACACCGACGGAACGTGCAACCTCGGCACTTACTGCAAGCAGGTTCATAATGGTGTGTCCAGTCTCTCCAAACAATGGCTTACGAAATCTGACACTGAAAAGCGGGCAGGGGTAAACTAGGGAAAACAGGACAAAAAAAAAAGTCAGATTCAAATTTGCCTACTGAGAGATGCTGCAAAACCAAACAATCTTCTCGGGTGACTATGGCAAGCAGCAGCAAAAGAAGAGGTTTGGAGGGAAGACCAGAGTTAAAAAGCAGAAGGGAGGAATGGTGTGGCATTAGAATAACGTGCCTTCCATGTGTGCTATGCCTCCCTGCCCATCACGCCGGCAGCAGTGAGAAGAATTACGTGGAATGCATACAAGTACCAAACTGTAGGTCTACACGCAGCAATTTGGACGATGACTGCAAAGATGACCTGCCTAAATGCCTTTCTCAAGGTACTTCATGGAAATGACTTCTCCGTTTCTATGACCATCCCGCAGCCCCCCGCTATAGCATCACAAGCCTTTAGATTCTACAGTTGACATGTGTGACATACGGAAGTGACAATACCAAAATTATTTCATTTTCTGTTTCCACAGTTCTTGAAAATGTGGCAAATTCTCTACYGGAGTATGTCAAAAAGAATTAAGACGACATTTACAGTATGTCAATGGTGCAAAATTTCCGCATTCCTTAGCTGACTTGGCCAGACTGATAAAACATCTATGATGCCGTTCAGTATGTGCTGTATGGATCTGGCTACATTCCATTATGTTGCAGTAGAAGCCCTAACTGAGCTTGCAACATGACTCATGCAGTAACGTATAACGCCAAGGCTTTCTAAGCAGGTGTCTGGAGGAAGGTTCCTTAGCTATCCTCAAGCGCCCACCTAGCCTGGTTTCCAAAACGCTGCACATCTTCACAGTTCCCACTGTAGTCAGAAGGAGCCGCAAAATGTTCAGCAGGTCAGAGTAACATCACCAGGATTTCCTGACGGCAACGCGCTCAGCTCTGCACACCGACGCGTGTGGAAAGCGTCACAGCTCCTACGCACACCCCACCCAGCTGACCAACTCGTGCGCCATTTCCCAACGCACCAAGAAGCGCCGGATTTCACAACAGCTCAGCTGCGCCCAGAGGCGCTCGACTCCTGCACTCAAACGGGACGGYTGATCTGCAGAAGCTCAGCAGCCATTTTCTGGACATCCAGCAGCCCAGAGTGACTCCTGCAACTGATCTGCTGCACATCCAGCAGTACTGGACAAACCAGCCAAAATCTGCCAGTTCCACCCAGAAAAGAGGATGCATCTGGGGAAGGCTGGCACACAAAGGCAGCCCCTACCTGGAGGGGACGGAGGAAGCGATCTGCAGTCACAGGACAAGTGAATATGCCCAAATCCAGCTCACGGCCATAGAAGAGACTCAAGCCTCAGCTTCCTAACAAACCCAGAGTAGGTACTTCCAGCTATGAATATCAAAGCATTTGTTTCTGTGCTAAAAACAGATGTCGCATCCTAAATATGAGCATCTTTGTTTGTTTTTTTAAATGCTGACAGGAATAAATACACTACTTAAAAACCTCACAGATGCATGCAAAAACATTGACACCTTTAACACTAATGTTTGTTTAGTCAAGTTTAATCTACAGTTCTCATCCTCAGAAAGCAAGTTTTGAAGATTTTTTTTCCTCTCTTGTAACATATATATTTTATGAAAATTTTCCAAATGATGTCCCCTACATGTCACAAGTTAAACTTACAAATCACTGTAAGGCATATCCTAAAGCTTATTTCGTTAAATCTACAGAAAGACTGGTAAGTGCATGTGAAAAAATGACAACAGACCATTTTCACAATAACACAGCTTTACCAGACCAGTCAAGTAAGGCAGCAAACGAGCAATACAGCAAACTTCTGACCCGTCATGGTGGACACACTTACAATAATCTCTCTTTGAACCAGTGATGGCCAGTGTCTTTTGAAAAAGATTTTATCCTAACTTCATGCTAATGTTATGCTAACGACTAATATTCACTTCAGCTGACGCTCTTCCATTTCACCATGGAAAGAGCTTAACATCTCAAAGCTGTCATTTGTCCTAAACACAGCAGCTAAGTCAGACTTGTTCAGCGCATTGCTCTATTTCGGGTCATTAAGTGAGCAACGAACAGTTGCTCAGAACTAGATTTGCCTCCATGAAAATCTGCCTGCTCAGCTAGTGCAGGTGTTGTAAAGAGGCGGTAGGTMATGTCACAACCTCAGGACTGCTGTGCTGTCAGTTGGATGCAGTGTGGGTATGAAGCACCAGCAACAACAGTTTTTACCTGCCTGTTTAAGTTCATATGGCTTTGAAAGGTAACAGTTCAGGGTTGGGTGTTCTCTAAACCAGAATCTAGTCTCCTGTAGAAATTATCACAGCTAAAAGAACTACAATACTTACGTCTGTATTCGGCTCCAAGTCTCAACATCAACCGGATGGGGAACACTTTAGCCCAGGGTGTCTCCCATTTCTGGATGAGGATGCCAAACAAGTAGGGTGGGGTTGGGAGTACCAGGTCCTGCAGGGACTGATACGTAGCCGCAACGTACAAGAAGCCCCCATGTTCTTTACTTCCGAGGAAGCTCTGGCTGAAAAAGGAGTGTCCCAGGTTGCCCACAACGTTACCTAGGAACAAAAATGCTTATTATTTCACGAGATTGAGAGCTATATCAAGAATTTAAAGAGTTTTTCAGAAGAGAGAAAAAAAATCATATTAAACATATTTTGCTTCCTGAAGCTACGTTCTCATTAATGCCCATTAATCACACAACAAAGATTTGCTACCCATGGGGGTTCAGGCTACCGCTTGTGCAAAGCTACATAGTCTATTATGGAATAGCTGCTTTAAACTAGAGTCACCAAAGCCATGGTATCTGCACTTGATCCACCTTTGGTGATACTTGTACTATCACTGTTAAGAAGTCAGATTTTCAGGCACATGCGCAAATACCTTCATTTCTGCACCTGACTGACTTTGAGTCATGCTTACAAGCATATTGGGACAGTACCTACGGTCACAGACCCACCACCTCTCCTTTTTTCCTCCGTTTTCCTAGCTGTACATGCATATAGGGAAATGCACTGTAAATTACATGCAATGCCTCCTCCTTTCTCTTCAAGGAAAAGAGCTCAAGGAGAGGCGTGTACAAATGCACCCGGTCAAACGATTAATGCCCATGGGTTGTCCTTCCTTTTACGCAAACCACTGGAGCGCCTGCCCAGACATATTAAAGATCTGGGACATTTGAGAAATTACACAAAAGAGTGTTTATTTAATTAGTATCCTTTATGTAAAATGCAACTGGGAAAGACACAGGGGAGAAATACCACTAAATCTTACTCAATTTTTATTCTTTGATGCTCTTAATTTCCAGAAATTTTTATGCTGAAATGCCTGAATGAATCTGCATGTTGATTAGATTATTATAGCATCCAATGCAGCACTTAACACTGGAGCAAAGAACCATGGTGTGATTCCTTTTATCTAATGTTAACAACAGCATGCAAATAACGTACAAAACAGCTGATCACTATTCTCCATAGGAAGACGTGAATATTAATAGCGCTGATTTGCTCTCAAAGAGAAACAAGCCATCTCGGAGAGAACAGTGTGGCTGATCACACCACTCACGAGCAGTCGCTCGCGTTCGAGGCATCCACACAGACCTCCAGGGCTTCTGCCGCAGCGCCAGGGCTTCCCCTCCTGCGGCACCGAGCTGACCCCGGGGACCTGCTGCTGCCCACGCTCCTACGCCTAAATGCTCCCTTCTCTCTTTGCAGAGCGTAGAGGACACCGGAGAAGCCGACGCTCCTCACTAGCAGTAACTGCCTCTCAGTTTCTCTCACAGTCATCATCCACGATCCAAAGAGAGACTGCTGAGTAGGAGTTTCTGCTCTCTCTCCACCAACTCGTAACGCAATGTTTGTAAAAAAAAAAAAAAAACCCAAGTAACTCAAGGCAGAGAAAAAGAAATGCTGTGCCCCTTCTTCCTCACCACGCACACACACACGAGCATTAGGTCTTAAGTAAGTAAAAAACACAAGTCACAGAAATGCAATTATAATGACATCCTCAGTAATCCAAATATGATCTTCAAATTAAACCTTCTCAGTTTTATACTGCAAAATAGCCTAAAAATCATACCTGAGCATTTACAAACACAGGAAAATATAACAAGTACCATGTTGGCCAGCAAAGGAAAGGTTAACCAAGCAGAGAGGTTTGTTTGGTTTGAGGGGGAGGGTGTCAAGTCTGTCCCTTAAACTGATCCCGTGTGAAAGTCTCAGGTCATAGCAACTCTCCCTGAAGCCAGCGCCRGCACAAGAATACCACCGCTGCTGACAGGTCTGTAGAGAAAAGGCTCCTTTTATACCTCCAAATACCGAATAAGAGCAGGATTTTCCAAACTATTCAAATTTGCGGGCACCTTAGTTGGATTCTTTCTGCTGTGCCCACAAGGTGCTGCACAAACCAAGCTCTCAAGTTCTCCGATAGAAGACAACGGGGTTCAGTGGCCCCGGCCCCCCATGGCAGGTGAGGCTGCCTCGTGGTTTGTGGCCGCCCTGCAAAGCTGAGCTGTAGTTTTACACGTACACGCAGGCCAGASCTGGCACCACCAGCCCAGAGCTAATTCCAGAATTCTCAGCGCCTACAACTTCTGTAAACGCTCAGCGGATGAAAAGTAGCCGTTCCTCAAACTGAAGGACTAATGGAGCCTCATCAAAGGTTGTCAGCTGCTGAGAAGCGTTGCTCCTGCCCAGCTGCAAAGCGTTTCTCTGTCAGCCTGTGCCGTATCACTGGTGCCTGCTCAGTGAATACGCTGCTAATGCAGCAGCCCAGGCATCCCTCCAGCGAGTGCAAACCAATGCAGTAATTGGTGTTCGGGAAAGATTTTCTCTGATCTAAAATAGCTGCTGGCATCCTTCTGTCTCAACTCTGCTCGTTTCCAGTTCCCACCCACCCCCAATAATCTCCTCTTCTTCATTTATACTTCCTTTCTCCCTTCCCATCTGCTATTATCCAAACAGAAACTACAGACTGGATGGTAAAATTACCTGGTAAGGTTCTTGGTTCCAACACCATGACCATAACAGTCTTTTCTAACCTTAAAATGTATAAACTGTTGAACAGAACCTAATTCTGTACCCTTACGTAGTTTTTGTGTGAAAGAGGCGAGGCAAAACTAAGCTGTACAAAACTGTATGGTTTGGTGACGTGAAGCACTGCCCACTGCCATGACAAAGCAAGCAAACATTTCCACTGGTGACTGGTGCCAAGTGCTGCAGCAGAAGGGGACGACTACTCATTTTCCCCGTTTCAGGAGATGGAGCTTCAAGGCTCACATGCTTGGGCTGCCTTAACAAGAAATTTTTCAGCCAACAGAAACATGAAAAAACCCTCAAGAGAGGAATCTGCAACTCAGCTATTCAGCACTTTGCTACCATCAGCCACGGCTTTATAGGTTGCTCCTTTTGACATGAGCAGCTGCTGCAGTGCAGGCTCCAAAAGGTTTCCACTAAGAGGACAAACGTTTGGGATTAGATAATTGTGCTGCAACTCTGTTTATAAGAACATGCAGCCTCCTGCTTTGTGGAGAGCATGGGAAGAATCAAAGCAGCATTTTCCTACCCACCTCTCTAGAGCCCTTTTCAACCAGCAAGCCAAGGTCAAAAAGCCTTTTGGGG
The DNA here is from genome assembly GCF_003343035.1 of Apteryx rowi. Lineage (NCBI taxonomy): Eukaryota > Metazoa > Chordata > Aves > Apterygiformes > Apterygidae > Apteryx > Apteryx rowi. The sequence continues at coordinate 1,150,636 of NW_020450982.1, forward strand.
CTTCTCCCACAAATATCTGACCAGGGTTGTCAGCCTTTCCTGTCTGTCCTGTTCCAACTAATAAGTTACTGAACATTCATATTTCTGAGCGAACTTCCATACACATTTTATTTGTGTTGACACAAGTACTTTAATTTGCCATACAGCTACTTTAATAAATATTGCCAACTCAACAAGGTGAAACCCAGCCCCCTGCATTGCTGCGGGTTTTAAGCACAGAACAGTATTTCGGAAGCCTGTAGAGAAAGTGCAGCTGTCAGAAGAACTCAAAAAACCTACCCTTCTCAAAGGCATGTAATTTAGTTTGCAAAATATCACAGCTTCCTTTCTAAAGGAGATAAACTTGGAGTAATCCTGGAGTGAACAGAAAGGTGCCTTTCCTTATATTAAATTCTAGCACCTAACATTAGACAATCAATATTACTATTTAGAAAGTGCCATAAGTGTGTATGATGCATCTAAAGCAGCTTTGCAGGAAGTCAGTATCTATTCTGTTCTCAATTATACTGGATTACCCTTGACCTTAAATCCAAAGCAGCTCTGTAAAGTCCTTCAGAAAAATCACGCTTGTGTCCACTGACGTGACTTTCTCTTCAGTCAGGATCCATCCTATTTTGAATTCTTCACTTAGGCATCTTCCTCTGTTGAACAATATACTTTGCCTAGCAGTTTGGCAATCCTTTCTGGACTCACATAAAACATTTCATACCAGGAAAGCTAAAGTAAAAAGATTTTTGCATTTACTTCTTGCCTTCAGTACGTGATGAAGCCAGAAGCAGTGAGGTTACATTCCTGATATGTGCCCCATATAATTTGGTTAATGCCAGGTCAACAGGCTGGTTTCAGCATCCGGTCTCAGGGAAAGCCTATGTGCGTAGCGTGGGAGAGCGGGAGCTGCATCCGTCAGGCCTCATTCCACGGTCACCAGTAACAACCTAGAACTGCCGAGCACCGAACACCTTGCCAGCGTCCTGCAAACCCGAGCACCCCAGGTCCCCAGCAGCAGATCCAAAGCAGTATTTACCTGGGGACAATCTTGCCAGCTGGATTTTCTTCAAGGGCAAAAAAGCACATGTTCTTTGGAAAAGCAACACAAACCCAGTCACTACCACACCAAGGGCCACAGAGACACAGAAGAGATAAGGCCATGGATGTAACATACTGGCACAACACGTTTGTCAGCCGTTTATTGAAGCACGTCAGTAATTCGGAAAGAACTTACTCATATTGACAAGGGACACGATGCTTCGCTTACCAGCAACGTGAGTAGCAGTTATCAGCATCCAAGACTTCCTCAAACTACATTGGGGCGGCCTTCCAACCCCTCCCACCTTGTGTCCATCTTTTCATGAGACACTTGCAAGGGTGCACTATTTACTCAGCCTGTTCTCAGTTCAGAACATCTACATGGACTTCTTTATAGATCCACTCTGTATTAGCTACAAGCTTATTTAATTAAAACCAGACTATGTAAAAAATACACTAAAAGTACAATTGAGATCGATCTATCCTCATCCAGAACAACCCCAAAAATATGGAGATGATAAACCCATTTCAAGAGTTGCCAGATTTGCATTTTTATTACAAAAGTAACAATAGCATTGATTATATTCCATCAAAGAAAAGTTGATGCACTACGGCATATCTAGCAGCTCTGCATTAACACACTCAACTGCTTCCAAGTACCCGTTCAGATGGGCACAAGTTCTCACTTTTCCATTCACTGGATCTCTTGCCAGGCTTATAGCCAGACACCGATAATCATGGGATTACTACTACAACAGAAACCACTAGCTCTCAATTTCAAAACAAAGCAACACAACAGGGATCTTGATGACAAAGGGGCCACAGGAAAAATAAAGCAAGGGAAACAGAACAACAATTAATACTTGCCTTAATTAACAACTTTGCGATTTATGATACCTCACATGCATACAACCTGTAGTGAAAAATCTCCTTTTTCCTTCAAAATCCCTTCATTGTTTTACAATTATAAAGTCCTAACACCAGACCACAGCTTGAGTTTGAAGACTTTCCACGAAAAGAAAATGAATGAAGGTCTGGAGCAGTGCTGCAACAGACCGAAATCTTATCCGTGCTGAAATAGGAGACGAATCCGAAGGACAACTTGGGCTCTGCCGCCCCTGCTTGCTCGTGCCCGAAGCGCGTTCTGCGAAGGGCTGAGCGCGACGCTCAGCGCAGAGGCCAGGACTGCCCTTGGGTAACAAGTCAACCTCTGAGGAGAGCACAAACAGCGGGGAAGAGGCACAAGGACGTACAGGTTTTGGCTTCTAGGCTCCAATGTAGAATTCAAAATTGAACATGAAAAGCTAGTAAATAAACGGCTCATGGGGGGAAAAAAAAAAAAACGCTACAGATTTGGGCTTTAATTAAATAAAAGGGGGGGCTATATTTTTCAGTTAAAAACAAACATAACAAAACCAAACTCTTTCCAAGACAAGATCGACATCACTGTATGCAATTCTTGTTTTCAGTCCAATAAAGAATACTATATATGTCTTTTTATTTTATGACTGTTTTTAAGAAAACATTTACTCTAGGAGATAAATAAAAAACACCCACAAAATTTATTTCAGTTTCCTGACTGCAAAATAAATTCAAATCAATCTATTATATAATAAAAAAATGACACTGTGAGGCAGGGTTTCAAATAGCCCCTGATTTCTACAGGGACTTCTCATTTTCTCTAAATCTCTACCATCTAATCTCCAGAAGCAGCGCAGTACCTCCAAAACGAACAAATTTGGAAGCGTGAAAGCATCTATACCAGCACACAAACTGCTAACCACTTCCAAGGGATTACAGCCTCCAAACTGAAACCCCTGCAGCACCATAGCCTGTCTCTCTGGCTGAATAATGTTGAAAAGAGCCAGAGCTGCAAATATGCTAATATATACTTCTCCCTCTCATACACGCATGACTTGGAAAGAAAGGAGGATGGGTATTGACAGGCGGCATCACAGAATGTTATGGGAATCTATCTAGGTGCTATGTTCTACGATAGCTTCAGTGCTGCTTGATATTATATCATATAGCGACTCAAGGTGAGCATTTGTTTCTGCTACATGTCTGAAATACGACATAGAGCAAACACTATCAAAAGGACGTTAAAAGAGCGGAATTCTTAAACACTGAAGTTTGGTTTCTGATTAAAAATTGCACAATAGCAAGCAGCTCTTTGCACCATTGCAATTGTAGGATATCAAATTACTACCACTAGAGCACTAAAAAAAGAATTCCAAATACATTATGTAGGAGATATAAATTATGTATTTCTGAAGTGTAATTATATAGAGCTTCATTGCAATATACACAACTGGAATTATATTTGTGCATACATATATATATATATGTGGGTTTTTTTCTTCATATCTATCTCCCTCTGAATACCATCATAATTAGAAGATAAGGCATTGCAAATTAAGTGAGGCTTGGAAATGCATTTGCTTCCACTGTATATGAACTGCATTATGAAATATGATAATAGCATATTTGGAACCTGGCGACCTCTCTGGACAAGCTGACCTTTGTTGTATCAAAACATTTTATGAGACAAAAATCTTTGTAATTATTTCATTAAACAGTTGGATTTAGTCACTGCAAAGGCACTGTGAATGATTACTCAGAACCCTTTGTATATGTATTTTCAGTGTACAGCCCTGCACTGCACACGAGGCTACTTCACCTTTGGAAAATTAGCTTTTATTTTCTAACCAATGGAACCAAGTACTTCTGTTTTTTCTTACCATGAAATGTTTTTTGAATTCTAAGGTTCAACAATAGTTAAAAGTGGCAGCCCATTTACCCAGCAAATGTAAAATGTATAAAGGTTTACACAGTACAGTCTTGTGACTGAGATACTAAAATCCAATATTCTGGGATAATTACTGCAACACCTACAATTCACTCCAGGCATATGTATATATGTATGTATAAAAAAGTATATATATATATATTACTTTACAGCATAAACATCATCTCCATCATGTGGCAACAGACATATACTATAGGAATCAGACTTTTGAACTACCTGGTTTCGGGATACTGAACATTGTATCCACAATGATTCTCTAAATTTTCTTTCTGAATCTTTAGAAAAGCTACCCTTCCTTCAAATGGAAAAAAAAAAAAGTAGAAATAACGTTAGTAGAGTACCTATAGGCCCTGCTGAGCATCCTACTACACTTGCCACTAAAGGAAGCGGAGCACTCATTTCAGATATGCGTTACCCTCGTTGAAATTTTAAGCCCCATGCGGGGCAGAGGTAGCCAGAGCAGATATTAAGCAATTGCTGCTCAACACAAAGGTTGTCACAGAGACAGTTCGCCTGCTCCATTGCTATAATAATCTACGCAGGGCCTTTACACGTCAAACTTACTGTGTGCTGGCACCCAGAGGAAGGCTGGAAGATCTTTAGAGCAGCTCCCCATGTTACCAACACCTCACTAGTACTTTTATTTGTAGTGGTAGTAGATAGTGCAGGTAGTAATCACCAATAAAAACTCAGTCCCCTGTCAGCTTTTATCTTTATTCTCTTTCTATAATCTTTTAAACAAGAGTAGCCATTTTTTAAATGATAGAAATGTGTCCGATCCAGTACTATCATCCATCCAACCCAATCTTAACAGAAAGCATTCCTACCTGCTAAGGCATCCCGATAAAGTTGCACAAAATGGTTGAAGATATCCTTGGGCAAACACTTTTCATCCGGCAAACACTGCAAGAGAATGACTATCTCCGACTGCCCCACCGCATGCATCCCTTTCGTAGTGAAACACCAGCACTTCCTGTTCACATCTGCAGAGAGGAAACCGTGGATCAAAACACACAATCAGAATTTCACAGAACACGCCTAAATTTCACTACAGAAAGAGAGCTGTTGCAAGAATCGATTTTACAGCATGCATGGGTCTGATATCTGTCACACAGACAAACTACATTCTAAATCTGCTACCTTACAAGCAAGCACGTCCGAAACAAAAGCAGCTCAACAACTCTGGGTTTGCAGAGTTAAGCAGCCAGAGGAAGAATGAGTGATAAAATAGCTTGCCGTATTCAGACAGGAGATAGAGCCTCAATTTTTGAGACCAGTCTCAAAAATAGTTTATATTTCCTATACAAAATTATCTGTATCAATGCCTAAAGCACTGCAAAAAGAGTTTTTATAATATAAGTTAACATGGCTAAGTTTTAAGTCCATGCACATTTTCAGAGACTATCCTACCAAATAAAAATGCTGTCGTTCCTAGGAATAATATGCATATAATTTCCCACACACACACATCCAAAGCCTTATTTAATAAAAGAACTTACAATTTACGATTTTTACCATAGACAGCAAATTAGCGTTTAGAACAAATACAAGAGGGTCAGGGCCACCATCCTCCAGCTGCTGCATAACAGAGATCTGCGAAGGTCTCTCTTCTACCGCATAGTCTATAAAAGAAACAAGTAAACACGAAGTGAAGGCATTAACCCATCGGTACAGTACTCTGTATTATAATCAGTTAAGCCTGGCTCTGATGCATTTTGCTTGACCTTTTAAAAAACTTTATTTAAAGTATTGTTGGTTTGATTGTTTGTTTCTTAGGTATATTCAAACTTTAATAGTATTTATGTGCATAACCCCTGTACACTCTTTCCTTTAGGAAAGAGTAGTTTGTTTTATAAATCATCTTTTTTTTTTTTTAAATCTATTGGAGGAGAAAACAGAAATCAAATCAAAATGTGTCATAGTTTCAACTGAAATCCCAAATGATAATGAAGCCAGTCATTTATATCACAGTAAAGCATAGCAGCATCAGCCCTGGACTACAAACACGGCACACGGTCCATACCTACAACACAGAACATGCACTTGCAGTGCGTTAACTAATAGGAAGGTAACAAAGGGGGGAACATTATATAAAACAGCATTTTTAAAAGATCATAGAAGGTCTAAATCCCATGTAAAATGGATCCCAACAGAAGACTCAGAAAATGCCTGTAGTTTCAATCTATGATTAGCTCCATATGACTAGAAAAAGTAAATTTTTCATCCATTTGAGTGATGATAATCTATTTTGCATTTAAGCTTTAACAAAAAAGTAGGTACACTGATGAAAACAGATTTTGAAAGAAATATATTAACTTTCCTGCTATAATTATCTAGAAAGAAAGGTAATTTCAGTTTCTAATGTGAAAAATGTTGTTGGAATGTTTTTAAATAGAATTACAATATTGGAAGTAAAATGTTGCAAGGAGAATCCAGTATGTGACAGCACATGAAACAAAACCAACTCAGCATATAAAATAAGATTTACATGAAGTTATCTATATAAAACTGCTGCACTTGTAAGATGTGGGTTGTGTGGAGAAAAGTATACTGTAGTTTAAGTAGTTCACTCCTTGTTTCTTTTTTGCGGAAGAGACTGAATAATTAGGCACCCACATGAACAGTTAACACAGAATGGAACAGATTTGTTTTGAAATGAAATGCTGCTTGCATATTTGTTTTTGCCAGTACCCTGCAATAAAAGGTTACTTCCTGCTTAACATCAGAAATACATTCTGCTAGCAAAAAATTTTCTATAGAAATAGAAAACTCAAAGACGAAATATAAGGTAATCCCAGGAATGCATTAAAGGATGTCATGAATCAGATTGAGGAAAGCAACTGTCAGAGAAAGAAAAAAAAAACAACATATTTTAGTTTTTTTAAATTTAGTTTTTCTTCTTCTGAATCCTCCTCCATTTGGATACTCTGGGAGTGGACACCACAGTTACTAAAAGCTTCACTGCAGGCCAAGCTGTGTAATGGTGCCATCGAATTCAGTGCTCTGGGATGCCTCAGACAGAGTGAACGTTCCAAGAGCTTTCCTCAAAGGGAAACATGAATATTCATATGGCTAATTAAAATGTATCTCTGTGTGGAACATTCCCCACAGTCCAATTAGGGAAAAAAAATAGCACTTATTTCTGGACTGAGGTTAATTTTCTTTCTGCTTTGTGTTTTACCTTTTACAGTAATTTCATTGCCAGAACGGGGCTCTTCCTGGACACTAATAAGGATCAGTCATGCAAATGAATGTCATGACATTCAACCCCATGAGTACTTATTGTGAATTTCTTCAGCTCTTCAGCATATTGCCAGCATCTTATTTTTAAAATAAACGTAGTAACTTAAGGGGTTAACTGCAACTGGTAAGCATCAAAGCTAGCTGCCATGTTTTCCTCTCACCTCCTTTTACTCCAGTGGAGATGAGAATTGGAGGAAGCCCATCTTCGGGAATTAGATTCATTGCACTGCCAACAGGACTGCCAACCTGAGTTATACTTCCCGAGAACACCGCAGTGTTATCAGTCTACAAGAAGCAAACAATAAGAAAGGACAACATTACAAAAGTAATAATCATAAAAATATAAGAGGTGGCTGACTAGATTGCTAGATGTAAGTGAAGGAGTTTTGTCTCTCCTAGAGAATCAGAAGTACCAAGTAACCTGGCTCTTTAAAAATAGATGATGATGATGATGACTACTGTGCGTGAACTATAATAAAAAGCCTACTTAGTCAGAGACTGCATCTCCTTTCTCTACCACCACACGTACCCATTTCCTTACAAAATGTAGAGAGCACCTATGCTTGTCTGACCTTTTGCAAAGTCTCAATTCTCATACGGAGCATACTGCTTTTAAAACCGTTAGATTATAGCTGTATTTTCCTGCATAAATCTTTTTAGGGGAAAAGGTGGCAAACAAAATATTCTTCTGCTTAATACTGTGACAATCTTACTGTTTCAAACACCGTACTGACCTTGACTCAGCTTTTTTAAAACATGCATTACACAAACATCCTTCACACACGAGCTGTACAGCCTAAAACTCTGAAGCCACCTAGCACACAGACCTCAAACATTGCTCAGTGCTCTGCCATACAATAGCTCGTTTCAGTCCAAAACATGCTTGTTTCCACACACTGCAAACACTGAAGCGAGGGCACTTGCTATACAACACACTAAAACAGGCCTCAACAGGTTTCCCAGATTAGTCTTACTGCAGTCACCAGAGAGGCTAATACGCTATTCATGACCAGAGCAAGTAGGGTGTTTTGAGCACTGAATAGCACAATGCTTCCTTACCTCTGCTGATAAGGTGTTGTTCGTCACGGGCTTCGTTGGATCATGTGACACTGCCAAGGTTCCCGTGGAAGCTGTCCCAGCCACCGTCAGTTTTGCTGCATCGGCAACTTCTCCATTGGGTAATATCCCATCGGCAAACCAAACACGCCTTTGTTCCCTAGGCTGAGCCACTGAGAGAGAAAAATATCGGATTTAACATCTCACAGCAACATTGACTGGAAAATGTGAGTACAGAAAAGCAAAAAAATTAATATAGAGAGAAATGTGGGCTGGAAGGGACTTGCGACATCCTCTAGTCCATTGCCTGCGGCAGCATCATGTGTAACCTAAGACAAACATCTGCTGAGAATAGTTTACTTGTCCTTAAAAACCTGACCTCCTACTGAGAGCAGGAATATTGCAACCGGCACTAGCTAGAGTATTTGGAAAGGATGAAGTGCAGGTATTCTTACCAACTTTGTACTACAGCTAAATTGAAAGAAAAAAAGAATAGAAGCATTCTTACCTTCTGCTCCAGGATGCTTTAAAACTCCCACAGGTACCATGACAGTGGGAGGCGGAGAGCTCAGGGCGCCTGAGGCCTGAGCCTGCTGCAAAGGAGGGATAGTAGAACAGTATTCAGCAGGATTGTTAGGGTTAGGGCTCTGGCTTGAGGCACTCATCATGTTCTCCCAGGCTTGAGCTAAAGCAAACAAAGAACAAGCAACATGAGCACAGACAAATGTACCCAGCACTCCATAAAACTGTGTTAAGTTCTCAGCTACGGTAGCTCTGAGCTCTGCCGCCTTCCAAGAGCCATCTCTCTTCCTTTATTTAAAAGGCCAGGAAACTTTTAAAGAACAAAATGCAGAGAGAAAATGCACGGAGAAAGAGCACTGATGCTATGCAACAGAAGCATCACCCCATATTGAAATATTTTCTGAAATTGGTAACAGTGAACTTTGACCTGAATGGTGCTTAGTTCCTCATCCCTCATTTTGTTTCCTCTTCAAAGATTTAATTTAAAACGCTCAATTCGTATATGTTTACCACCACCGCATTCCAAAAGAGCCTACCGATGAACACTTCAGTTCCTATTGTGAATGTTTTATAACCTGCTGGACAATTGAGCAGATTTATCTTTTCCGCATGAGAAAAGCACTTTGCATTTGTTTATATCCAAGGCAGATCAGTATCAACTTATATTCCCAACTATAAAAGAGCTCATGCTATTAATCTCCAAAAAAATGACTTGAGCCTTCATTCAGCTACCCAAACCATACCACATTAAAACTTCTCTGTCAACAACATCCATCACAAGGAAATCTCTCCTCTAGCTCATGAAACAGAAAATATCTCCATGATGCTATTTCTTTTGCATCTTTAAGAAAGGCCTGTAGCTATGCAAGGCACCAGGAAATTCAAATGTGGGCTTACACCTTCAAGCTTATTTTTATGTTACAAATAAAGCATTCCTCTAATCGGGCGCAAGCATCACACCACCTGAGCCCTTTTCAGAACAGCTAAGAAAATCTGAATAAATCATGTCCATATTTGGCTTCCTTTGGCTAGGAATCGTCGAAAAGCTATGGCAAAGATAACAAGACTGAGGTATCAAATGGAACACAGCAGGACATAAACTCCCTCCCTCCTCTGCCCATCAACCTGCAGCACCAACAGCATGAAATACCTGGCATGAAAAAGGCACTTACATTTCCTTTCCAGAAGGAAGATTAATTAAATTCAAGTGTTTTAAATAGCAATTCTGCATCCACTTAGAGTATAGGGCTTGAAAGAAGAAAGAGTTAAAAATGCACAAAGAAAAGTTACATCTCTAGGATCCCTTTATTAGAAATTTCATGACAAGGTAAAAGAACATTTTTAAAGTCTTCTCTCAATCAAGCAAAGTGTCAACTATCAATTGAAAGTACAGCAAAAGAAGGGTGAAAACTTATTAAGCACATAGCTTGTCCACGGATAAGTGCCAGAAAACACGCACGCACAGAAAAGTGAAATACGAACTTGAAATTGAGCAACCAAATGAAGTAATTATTTTTAAAGTACAATTCCTACCCCCATTTCCAAGCCTGTGCAAAGACTAATGCTTATGCTGCTGCACTGAGTGAAAAAAACCTGAACCTACAAAGCAGCAGGGCGGATCAGGAGGGATTCGATACGATCGGGCTACAGGGTAACTAACCAGCAACACAAAGCCTCACTGCAAAGCACCGCAGCGGGGACTGCGACGCAAAAYCAGAGGTAGCTCAGAGGCAAATACACCTAAGCATGCAAGCAGCACTCTCCCTATAATAAACGGAGCCGCGGTGTCACCACTTGCTGCCATTAATGTGTATCCATGCTGGCAACGGGACAGGAAGGCTTTTAAAAGGAAATCATTATAACACAATCAATTTTATTATGCCTTTTTACAAGAACACTCTTGGTTTCAACTGAAATATTTTCAGATGCCTCCTTTCCCCCAACCGAAAACAAATCCTGCTCCCCGCGAAAGGAGCCCGCTGCCTTTGGCCAGCTGTGTGCATGCTTCCTTGCCCTTGCACACCTGGAAATAGGCTACCTCCTGCATCTCCAAATGTAACATTTTAAAGCCCCTTCAGCAATAGCATCTTCAAGACTCGGTCTTAATTCTTTGATATTACAACCTACAATTTTCTGTCACCTTACATATTTGGCTTACAGTGAAGAATTATTAATAATTAAAACCTACCACTTCTTTTTCCAAGCACTGCACAAAGATCGTCTCATTAATCTTTAATCTTTTTTTGAGACAGAAAAGAATTACTCCTGTTTAGTAACAGAAACTGTCTGCTAATTCTGGACACTCATCTCAAGACTGAGCACTCAGTTACTTTCAACTGAACCTAAACATTTACTGAGCTCCTCTGGAGAAAAATAAACCTATGGACTTCTAAGCTTAACTAGACGCTCACAAAAATTAACAGGTCTTTCTGAAAACAGCAGCCCAAATAATCTATTAAGATGTAAAGATACCACCATAATTATCTTGTCTGAACTCCAACATACAACAGAACTTTCCTATTTAATTCTAGTTAAACTATAGCAGCAATCTTTTATCAAAACCTTCAAACTTTAGCTAAACATTTGCAGCAATGGAAGTTCCAGGATAACTCCCCCGCACTGTAGTTATGAGGATAGTTATCCTAATGGCTGGAAGTCCGCATTTCGAACTGCAGTTATCCGGATATACACTTGTACACTGAGATCCAGCCACCTATTCATCTTACCATTAATAAACCAAAGATAGAGTGCCTGGAATTTTTCATGACGAGACAGGTTTTCTCATGATTTAAGCACTCACGTGGATCCTCTGTCAACCCAATCCAATTTTTTGTATCTTGTGACTTGCAGTGACAGTTTGTGACTCCAAACTGTTAACACTACAAAGGACAAAATATTAATGAGATCCAGCAGCCCTTTGGTCTAAACCAAATACAGCCTTTCCTTATGCCAAGCACAGCTAATGTAACTTCTTGTTTATTCTACTCATTAACTTTGTAACCACCTCTTACTTCTCTCATCCTGTGTCCCACCTACACCTTAGCTTTTTAGCCATGACACCTAGCCGGGTTTGACAGGCTTTCCAGTAAAACGGCCAAAGCAAGGATCAGCACTCAGTTCTCGGAGTCTGTGGACAGCTTTAGATGAGACTTCCACCTCCAGCACCACGAAGCTCAAGAGTTAGCAGCAAGAAGAGTTGGACTATTTTGTGGATAAAACTACTTCCCAATTCCTCTATAGTGCACGGTCTAGAGGAGGCACAACCACACAATGCTTCTCCTTGGTATCCGACACAAGGACGTAATAGATTGTCCACTCAGACATCAAAGGACAGAGGAGAGTGTTTTGGGTAGCCTCCCGAATTAAAAAAAATCCCCCCAAACCAAAAACCACAATTTCTGCAGTCCTGCAGAATAGCATCACAAACTCACTGCAACCTTACCAGTTTTACCTTTTGTTAATCATATTCAGTTTAGGAATCCCCCATCTCCACAGGAATTCCGAGCAGATTTCCCAAGGGTGTTTGCCACGCTAGAAACCATCACCGCAGCTCCACACAGAGCCAGTGAGGCTCTGCATTTCCGATTCTCCTGCCACTTACCATTCATTAGTACCGAATGGCAGATTACACACACTCGAGCTTCCTTTCGGTCCATGTACAGCAACTTGCATTTCAGGCTGCAGCATGCTGCACAGAAAACCTGGAACCCAAGAGAAAAAAAATAGTGTAGTTCAAAAAATGTGACAAACAGATGAATTCAGACAAGAGAATATCTGTAGAGCTCGTGACATCCAGAAAAAAGGATGTAAATTATCCGTATTTTCCCATTAAAGCCACAGTGACTAATACATGCCCAGTGCGACTTTGCTGCTAATCCTGCTGTAGTAGTGTTATGTGCACCACCTAAAGGCTTATCCTCCTGATACCACACAGAGGTATTTTTAAAATATATGTTTGGCATAAACGGTGATGGGTTAATAAATTCGTACCATATTACAATCCCTCACAAAATTAACAATTTAGGAATTAACTTCAGGCTTAGAAAAAGCAAGAGGGCTTCCTCGAGTCAGCTATGTTTAAATGTGCGAGTTTTCTTTCCATAAGAGTTTACTGTGGCACAGATTAATTCAAACAAGTCATTTTTATTTGCAGCAGGGCAATTCATCTACATTAGCAACTCAGTAGCTTTTTAATCTCTTCACAGACAACAAGCTATTCTTCACTTAAGTGAACAGTGATATATCAAAAATGTTTTTAAATATTCCACGTCTAAAACAAGGCATTTTACAAAGCTGAATGACATTGGTACTGCAAGAAAGCCTTGCTCTGTTTGTAAAAGAAAGCTCCTATTGCCACGATTACAAACACCGCAGCATCACAACACTAGGGAGAAGTCAGGAACTGCCTTTTACGCGTCCTGGCTGCTAAGGGGCAACACGGTGCAAAATCCCCCGGGGGGACGTGCTGCCGAGGGGCGTTTGCCTCGCCAGCGCTTCCCACCTGCACCAGCTCTAACCATTCCCCAGGCGCGGGCAGGGAGCAGCGCTGAGGCTTCCTCCACACGAGCAAGCCCATGAAACACGGGCACGGCTCGTGCGCCAGAACAGACACTGGCACGCAGACGTGATCCTACAGTAGCACCTGCAATCTCAAAATCCTGCAGAACAGACAAATCGAGGTGTCCTAATGGCTTGTTACTTGTTTTAAATAATTTAAAAAAACCCAAACCAGTATTTCCTCAGGGCTGCCATTCAGATGACATACGAAGATACTGATGAGTGCCCGTTTCACGCAGAGAGCTGATATCCCACTCAGGAAATTTAGAAACACCAGCAGCTCCATTATAAATGAGCTCAGATTTCAAGAAAGAATTTCAAATTTTAGTTTTAGTTGAGTTTTGTATGTACAATTAACCATGTGTTATTATGATCTAGGATGCTTCATTAATCCAAAAAATGATTGCTTTATGACTTTCAATATTTCTGTAAACAACCAACTACATAGGCTCCTCATATAAAAAATAAGCTTAACTAAACCTAATAAGCTTAACTACATTTCAGACAAGTTAAAAACCACACCAAGTTATGACCACTTTGCAACCTGTTACCTTCACAGTCTCGTAGTTGCATGCATTTGAAGAACACAAAGTAAGCTCCGAGTCCACCACGATAACTCAAAATCAAATGGGAAAAAAAAGCTCAGCCTGTCTCATTGCAGGCAATTTTAGTATTTCCTAATTATATCAACTTAAACATTTTAGAAACAAAAATGTAAGGGTGGATATACTAGCATTTTCATGGAAAAAAAATACAAGACTTCCACATAGGCGAAAACATATTTTTAAAAAATCCCAGCAAATATACTTTAAAAATCTCATTTCTATATTTACACTTTAATACAATTTACAAGAACTCTAAGGAATATCACTAATAACATGACAACATATTTTAGACATATTTTACTCAATTTCATTTCTCTGGGAGAAACTTCCAGTGGAAAGTTCAGTATTGAGCACGGGAAAATCAATGTCTTCTGCCATAACTGAAGGACTAAAATAATTAATGTGTAATTTAGGACCCTCTGACAAACAATACAGTGTGCGTTCAGCAAGGCTCCAGAGTACAACGATCTCAATATTAAAAGAGAAAATAAACCCAACGACAGAACAGCTATACCTGCTCCCTTTGGCTGCATTAGCTTTCTAACAGCAAGAATGCAGAGGAAGAACATAATCCAGCACTACTGACAATTCAGTCTTGGTATTAGCAATCACCAAGTCATTTATCTCAGTATGTCATGCTTAGTAAAAATAAAATAAAATAAAGACACAGCAGTGCCACAGCAAGTTTTTATGGTATTAAGGTTTTTGGCTTGACTGGGGATTCTTAAACAATTAGTTGTTAGGGGGTTGGGGGGTTTTCCTTACATTTTAGTGAAAAAAGTAGAGTTTTGGTTGGCAGTGAAAAGATGACATATAAATTTTCTGTTTTTCCTGTCAAGTATGGCTGTTTCATCCGATAATGGGAAATATATAAATACATACAGTAAAATTTATGAATGTGTTCACACATTCATCAGGTTCTTCATTTTAATCCAAATTTTATTGTAAATGTGTTAATTTCTACCATTCCCCTGAGGTTCATATCTTCCATTAATCTGGCAATTATTATCCTGAAATTAAAAACAGAGGCAGACTTCCCAGGTGCCACTCAACTATTTTTAAATGCAATTTTCATTCCCAAATGAAACAGAGATATTCACCCCTACTACAGCGTTTTCTCACGATGCTAATAACGCTCAAAAGGAAACTGTTGTGCTAAAGATTGTGTTGAAAAATCCTTACTCCCATGATTTCTGCCATTCGCCTGTAAACAAGTAACTGCAAGCGCTGAAGACACAGTCCTTTACCAGAGATTCAAGTATTTAATAGAAACAGCGGAAGCGCCGCTGTGATTCAGTGATTACCTACATCTCCGGCACACGGTCAGGCCGACTTGCTTTGGGGAGGGTTATCTTAACCAGGGAGCAAGAGCAGGCAACAGAGAAGAGTTACGTCTTGAACCAGCGCAGCCTGTCGAAGCCCTCGGTTCCCTTCCTCCCAGAAACGTTACAGGAATTAAACATTGTAAAGCTCTTTGCAGTAAGTGCTGAGTGTTATTTGACTTATAATGATTCTTAGCATTTATTAATGAGTGCTTTTTTTTTTTTTTTAGAGAGAGAGAAAAAAAGCACAAAAAGGCATAAAAAAGAATTATCACAGAATTCTCTGCAGCATCTTTTGACTGCACATGTGCAACTTTAGCCCTGACCACAGTCGCTAACAAAAGCTTCTAGCAACAAGACTTTCTGAGGATTATTCTAAGAACACTCTGAGAATATTAAATACCAATATAGGTATTTTTCACATCTGAGAAACATTTATTTGTCTGCAGAGCAGAAGGACCTTTTATTTTATTCATTCCCTACACATCATCCAAAAGAATGCCGCAGAGAAACAGTCTTATTCTTCTCAAGGCTTGTCTTCAAATGTTAAAACAAACAAAAAAGCTACATTTCTTGGCCTTGCTGTATCTGTTCATGTCCATTCTGTTTTACAGTTCTTTTCCTTTTCTGCTTCTCTTTTTTGCAATTCAGGGCTTCAGTCGTTGCAGGGAAACAATTAAATACAAGCAATGAACTTGTTTAAAGCACAAAAATGAATAGAAAATATAACTGTAAATGGCATTCATAGTCATATTTGTTAAACCCATAAAAATCAAAAACATGACCTAAATAACTGACGGTATAATTTAACAGGTTGAAGCTAAAATAAAATACCAATGATGGACATAATTCCTTTAACTGAAATGCCTTAGACTCAGCTGCGATGAGAACAGGATTGAGCCCTTTGATCTTAATCGAAACACGCACAAAAAGTAGGCGTATCACTTCACACGACGCATACTGATCTCCTGGGGTTACTAGTCCCACATCGTAACTTCCACTGCAACCTGCAACAGGAGGGGCAGAAGCCAGCAACTGGAGCTCCTGAACCAGCACTTAATGAATATGTATTTACCTGCCAATATCCTGGGAACGATTTTTCAGCAAGTCTCAAAATCAGTTTCAAATAAAGTCTGCTTAACTGGCGATGCAGCGAAGAGAGTGAGTGCTATGCATTTTGGTTACTAAAGGGCAAACGGCAGACATCGGCAGGCCGTTACAGAGGAGCAAGCCAGTGTTTTCTGCTAGGCTGCTTCCAGAAGCAGGTGGCAGAAGAGTGTGAGCTTTCCAGACACACGGCTTCTTTGAGGTGCTTTGTTCGAGCCGTTCTGCTTCCCTGCACTCTTCTGGTAGCTAAAGATCTTGCCCATAGGAGCCAGGAGGTCTTTTAATCAACTTCAGAAACCTTTGGGTAGGGCCTAAATGAACCAAAGTTACTTTTACTCTGATTTTTCGTGGGTTTTAGTATTTCTTTTTATCTTAAAACTATTCGTGAATATCTACTTGACAAGAGTGTTAGTTTACCTCTTTTGAATAATCATATTTTTTTCTAAAGTTCCTATTTCCCATGTACCACTGACCTGTATTTCAATAACAGGATATTTACAAATATTTTATAAGCTGTTTATCATAAACGTGCCACATACAAATTAGTGTTGACCTAGATGGCATGTATGGAATATTTTTCAAAACAAACAAACAAAAAAAGATTGTCAACAATATTTCTTATACAACACAAAACGATACAGAAATCAAGCTTTTGTTGTCTTCATTACAAAATGTCTGTTCATGAGATTACAGAGAATTTACTACAATTTTTTTTCCTCAGAAGCAAAGATATATTCATTAAAGTAGCATAAGCAATATGAAAAAAATTAGAAAAGACGACTTAAAAGAACAAAGTTGGTTAGCCATCTAAACCAGCAGGAATGTCAGCAATTCCACAGCTCACTTCCAATTCCCATCAATATGTTTCAGTATCTTTAATGGGATTATTGATGCAGTAATTTCTGCAAACTAGTCCCCTGCACTTAGCCATTTCACAGCAGTTCTACATGAACCCAATGCACGGTAAAGGTTGCAATCCCCTAATACCCCGACCTCAGAGGACTCTCATTCTTACCGTGATGAATAACCAATAGGTGCTTTCTATTAGAACCCCAAATGGATTAGAGCTTAGAAACTTTTTTTTCTTAACTAATCAAATTAAATCCAACATTTTAGGAAGAGATGTCACAGTTAATTGCAGCCAGTGGCTTAGAAAGTTCTCCGATTTGATTTTTTTCAGTATCACAAATAAGAGGACGCCTCGGGCTTAATCACAGAGTGTGAACTTACCTTCCCACAAGCTCTGCAATGATGCCTTCTTTTGGTGAATGTAAATCTGGCCTCGCATTTCATGCAGTTTGGTGCTTGAGAGTCCGGAACCCAAATCGGAGCCACCTCACCCAAAGTCGTAAAAGGCTTTCTGGCTGGAGCTCCAAACTGACCAGCTCTGAGATCATTATCTGGACTATCTGGGGCTACTGCAAGGCACGGACTACTAGAGACTCCAGATTCATACTCTTCCAAATGTTCCCCATTAGTATCAGTAATAGAGACATTTAAAGACGTCTCACCAGGAAACATGTCTGCTGTCAAGGTATCCCCTAGTTGCRCCTTACCAAAGACATTTTTGTTTTTACTATTACCTCCACAGTTTGGGGGAACAAGATCATTTTGTAAGTGGTCTGATAATGGCTTCGGAATCTGCAGTTTAAGATTTGTAGGTTGTTTAGGTCTTGCACCACCAAAAGGAACACTAATAGATTGCAGATTAGTCACTGGTTTTGGTGATGTTTGCCCTTGCATGGATGGGACCTGACTACAGAGGTTATGTAAATAATTTTTTTTCATTTGGTCACCAGTGCTGTTTAAAGAAAGACCACTACCTTCTGTGGTCTCATTTCCTCTCTGTTCATAAACGTTAGCGTAACATTCTGACTTGCTCTCCTCTATCTCCTTCTCCTCTGTTACCGAGTCTTCCTTGGAGGGTAAAGTCTTTGGAATATGAGCAACAACCGGGTTCTGCATTCCATAGGAATCACAACCATTAGACAAAGAGCTTGCTGCTGACGTACCCGCAACATCAGAGAGACTGGGCCCTTCAAGCTCATCTATACCAGTTCCTTTTAAGTCCACGCCTGCCTCCATCATCCCATCTCCACCTCCTCTACTATTACTACATGCCTCATCAGGCTGTTTTGTCTGCAGAAGTCTTTCATTCTCTCCCAGAGTTTGCTTATTATTCATCTCATTCAATTTAGTCAGTTCCCAATTAGTCATCTCCTGAGATTCAGGGTAACACTCCGCTATGCTGAGCAATTCAGTTGTGCCAAGATTTTTATCGCATTCACTAACTTCACTTTCAATGCCACTAACATCCTCAGATGCAGAACGTTCTGCAACATGTTCCTTGTAATTGCCACTTCCAGCCACATCAGGTTGACAAGATTCGGTGAGCCCAGATAGCCTAGATGGAAATTGTTGGGATGTTTGCTCTTCTACAGAGTCTACAATTAAGCTTTCATTACTTGAACAAGAAGAAGAGTTTTTAGCTTCTAGATCCGTTCGCTGAGTAATGGCTTTACTAGTAAAATTTTCAACTGATACACAATTTTCTTGCGTTTTAATGGCACCATCAGCTGGTGTCTGCAATAGAGTCACTGCATTAATCCCTGCAGTTGTAGCTTCTGAAAATAATGAATCTCTACTCATATTAAAATCATCCTTTAATCGAGAGGAGGGGCATGCAATGGACAGGCTTTCAGATGAAGCATTAATCAAATGACTAATAGAGTCATCTTCAGCACAGAGCCGATGTACTTGCTTTTCTGTATCTGTGTCTTTTTCAGTTGATCCATTTACAGTAACACTAAACTGATCACTCTGTCGGTTTTCATTATCCAGTGTAAAGCTAATAGTGTCCATTAGGGACTGACTGTTGTAATTTTTACAATCCAGCAAATCGCCACTTTGTAGTGTTCTTCTGTCACAGTTATGCATGACTGCCACCACTAGTACATTTTTTTCTTCTGGCAAGCAAGCTATATTTCCACATTTCTTTTCTCTTGTTTCTGCAGCGTTACACTGATCATCCCGATTGCTGTTCCTCTTAATTAACTGATCATCTGCTGCTGCCTGATCATCAATCCACATGGCTGGGGTTTCTGAGCTTATACTAAAATCCTTTCCATTAGCACAGAGAACCCCTCCTCCCGGTGGTGTGGTCACTGAATGAGACAGGGAGAAAGACTTTAATCTCTGTTGACATTCATCAGGAGCTGTAGCTTCATTCACATTGGCCACGGTCGGGTTAAACGACAGACGACGAGAAGGGGGATCTAGAATCTGATTCCACTTTGCACCCAACAGTGTAGGTGAAACAGCGGCATCTGAAAAATTAAGTCAGTGGTGAACACATTATGTCAAACACTGATGCAATCCCTCTACTTTAAGAGAGCTTACTGTCCTATTAAGTCTATAGATTCTATTAACTCTGTTACATTAGAATGGCCCAAATACAAATGTACAGATGTTCAAATACGGGTACAACAGTAAAACACATCTTACAAAACTAACTCATCCTTGATGAACCATTAATAGTGTAACTGTATGAGGCTCTGAAACTCAACAACTTTCGAGTTACATCAATTAGTATAACAAGTTGAATTTGCACAGTCAGTTTTAAAGTATTGATTAATATACTTTAGACAGCTAGAAAGGCTTAAAAAAACTGCGATTCCCATAAAATTTTGAACTTCCTTGACAGCACAGAAGCAGCAATTAGACTAAGCAGAAACTTTATACTTTGAATATGGTAACTTTCATTTTATGATTTATGTGACCTAATAAAACATTTCTATGCTTAAGTCTCCCGAAACTGCAAAAGAAGCTTAAAATAAATCCATTTTGCCTGAATTGTTAAAAATACGTCATAAAAATATTGCCACTGAGATTAAGCTCCATAAAACCCCTCTTTAAAAAGTCTATGGAAGATTTTCCATGAAAAGAGTGAGAAACAAATTGAACAAGTAAACAAGATGAATGGAAACAGAATGAGAAGAATACTACTAAAACACAGAAGACACATTATACAAAGTTACCAGATGGATTTTGCAAGTTCTGAGATCCACTTGCAACCCGAAACCAAAAAGGGTATTGCAGGTCTCTCTCCCTTAGCAATGGTGTTCTCTGTAGAGTACGTCTAATGTATGTCTATAATTCTGTTCAAAATGACTCACCTTCGTTTTGCTCAAATTCATCTAAAACCTTATCGAGGTTATATGCCTCTGCTTGGAAATAGTTCTCCATTTGTCAGGGAAAGACCACCAGATTCTTGTCTGAACCTGCCAAACAGAGATCAAATTACAATCAGATATCTCAACTTCATTCAGAAGGGTTTCACTACATAATGCCCTGATTTAAGGGGGGGAAAAAAAAAAGTCCTTTGTAAAGCAAAATTTATATATATTGAATGCATAAATCAAAAGCATTTCCCAGGAATAAAAATTACTTGTGTGCTTAAACTTGCTTAATTCAAATTAACAACTTCCCCAAACTCACTTTGGATGTTACTGTTTACAGTCTCCAAAGTTGATAAATATGTCCAAAAAGAAGTTAAAATTTAAGCAAAATCCAGATTTTTAAAGATCAAAGTATTTGCAAACAATTGCAATAGAATTTTTTTTTTTTAATTCTGCCACATACGAATTAAGATATAAATGTGTTGATATGAACCAGGATCTGAAGCAACAGCATTGTTAACATTTGAAGGACACAGGTTCATTTTTACATGCTGGCTGTCAGAGCAACAGAAAATACCCTAATCAGATGAACGAAAAGGATACTAATACTAACCTGTGCCATTTCAAAGCACAATGTATTCCACACCACAGAACTGACAAAACAATGTAGGTGCATCTTTCTTTATGCTTCATTCAGTGCCTTTTCCATTTAATGTGACAAGTCTTTTTGAGAGGCCAAAATATAGGTAAAGGGAGATTTGTCCAGGATTTGGGAGAAAGATACGTACAGACAGCACCTCAAATTGATTTCTGCAATTTAGAAATGTCATGACTGTTTAGAAACTTCTATTTAGGGCAACATAACAAAAATGAAAGTCACATAGTCCTTTCTTATGCAACGTTGGCTTAGGACCTGCATAATGCAACAACCTACATAGGAATCATTCCACTATTCTCTTATTTCAAGCTTTTATTTTCATTACATATCAATGCACTTTTTCCTTTTATAAAGACACCTGAGTTTTCTTCCACCACAATAAATAGGGAGGGAGGGGAGAGTAAGAATTTTCATCAGTAGTTACTAAAGCACTGTCACTGTAACTGATGAGCAAGGATATATTTAACTATATTGCACTGAAAACGTCAAACTCAATCACATGCCTTTGCCCTCACAGCTCATTATCAATGCTACTTTAAGCATTTCAAGGCCTTGTCTCAACTTTTTACATTCAAGAAAAACACTGACCTTCATCTGAGCATTTAAACAGAACTGTCAGCAAAGCCAGCAATAGCCTTTAAGATGTCTCAGGTACCAAATGATGATGGCAGTGCAACCTTCCCTGTATTGCCACATTAATGAGTCTAACCACAAGGATCACCGTAACAGTGAGAGCAAAATTGCTCTAATATCAGTCAAAAATGTCATTGTCTAGAGCACTAGAAAGTCAACTACCCAATAATCTGAAGATCCAGCTTTAAGATTCATTCTACCACTGATCAGCTCATGTGGCTTTGAACAAAAGTTTTWACTCTCTGTGCTTCTGCTTTCTTGAACATATATTCGGCTGGCAGTAATCTGTGTCACTCCTCATTGCCGAGAGATGCTTCAAGGATTCGTGCTTGCAAAGTTGTTAAAAGATGTAATGGGTATTGCTTGAATTCTGCTAGCTCTTAAAACGCTTGCTTTAATAACCCTTGTTTTCCTGAAAGGCAGGCACCGGAAATCTGCCAAAATGCACAGAAGTAAACAGTCTCATCAAAAAATAATATTCTCAGGCTAGAAAGGAAGATCACAAGGGTGAAATGGAAAAACCTAAGTCCTTAAATAACCTTCTACAACTTCACATAATAAATAACGTTTTAGCCCTACCTAATCATAAGAATACGATCGTCTTGCTACCAAAGGCTTCCAGCAACAAGATACCCTGATCCATTTTCTGAAAACACTCACTGCCAATGAAGATGTTTTCACCGAGAAATGTGTGCCATAACCTATATACCATAAGGAGAGACCTTGATTTGATCTATTCTCTGAACATCATCCAAAACAGCCTTATTCTCTTCAGAGCTGGCTTGCAATGTTGTGAAATAAGGGAATGGAGGAGGAGAAGGCGAGAACCTCGTTTTGCAGTAGGAAACAGTGTTAGACCTGACAGTTAGACTCCAGCTCAACTGAAAACCTGCTCTTTTACACTACAGAAACAACAGACACAAGAAACAAGTCAGAGGATGTTTCTAATTTAAAGCTATATTTTACTTTAACATTATCCTTACAATATCCAAATTTGAGGAAAACATTGACCATCATTATCTCAACTACTACAATGTTAAATACAGCTTTGTGTTCATTGTGGGCAACAGCTGTCTAAGACCAGGTTATTGGGATTCCCCCCCCCCCCAAAAAAAGGCATTAAAATGTCATGAAATGCAAAGTTCAGGCTTTTAGGGTTGACCCTGACTTCAAATTTGTCACATGGTATTTTTAAAGAGATCATGTTACAATATAAATACATCACTATTTGATGTAATCAGATTTATTTTGTGTTTTGAAGATACACGCAGAAAGTCAACTTAAAAGAAAATGAGTGTAATAATGGTAAATTATGAATTGCAATAAGCACCACCAAAAAGGCCATTTTGCAAAGAAATTCAGAGATAAACTAGAGTTGTGACCTTACAAACTCCCAGATTTGTCCAACTGCATTTCACACTGTTATAGGATGCAAGGCTAACTTCTTCTGCAAGGAAAATAGCTAGATGATCAGCCATATCACTTACTGCACACCAATGCTGGATTGTAAGGTTAGCCACCTTGATCAAAGACTGCATTTCAAAGGTCTAAAAAGGCTCAACATTTTACATTCTCTACTATATTTGCTTTCCTGAAGAACGTAGAGCCAGGTTCTGACCTCTAACTGATAGACTGTATTCTTAGATCCCTAAACACCTACTGTATATATTCCTGAGCTATCCAACCTGCCCACCAAGTCACTGTATCAAAAACCATTCATAGTATTTTAACTGAAAAAGCAATTAGATTTACTACACACATTCCAATTAAGCCAAAATCATTTTGAAAAGCAGATGCTTCTCCTTGTACCTAGAAACACTAAAATCATTCAGACTACATCCAACTTGCAAGAGTTTGGAGGTTCTCTTGCACCTTCTCCTCCTCCTCCTTGTTTCCACACCATGATGGGAAGCACCTTTACCAGCTGAGTATCTAATATCGAGAATTTCATTAGAATCTGTCCCAAATAATATTTCGCTTGAAAAAAAAATTTAAATATGATCAACCAAAATTAACTTGCTACAGCAAGACTGTTTTATGCAAAATGCCATATAATTTCACATTCACTTGTCCTAAATTTAATTTACGTTATAATATGGTAACAGTCCAATCTAACACTTTAGGAAAATGAGAATAATTAGTCTTACGAGAAGTCTGACTAAGGTCCTTGATGCAAACAGTATTTATCAGCGTACGTATTGTGAGATTGAAAAGTATCGGACAAAGTTCTGTGTTCAGCAGAGTCAAACCGTGATGCTGCCTGAAAATACCACGCTCGGGTTTCCATGCATTCCAATACTGAAAAAGGGCATCCAGTCAAGGCGCTCTCTAGGACATAAACACAAGCTCTGCAGTATGGGTGGCCCCAAAGAAATAGGCTACAGGCATTGATTTTTTCTGTTTTGTTTACTTTAGAGAAGATAATGATTACTGACAAGCAAGTTGATGGGGAAGGAAAGCTATGCTGATTATACAGTTCCTGAAAACAGACTTTTTAAATATCTCTTTGGACCTCTGCATTTTGATTTCCATGTAGCTTCCACAAGTTTAAAAACAATTCACTTCTGACCATTTATTCAAGTTTGGAATCCAACTAAAAGCCCGATAAAATTACTTAAAAACTGCCTCAAATTTATGCACATTGGTGTAAGTGCAATCTAAGCCACRTTCGCCCATAACAATTCCTAAATTTAGTCCTATATTAGCTGTTTTTCATTGCCATACAAATCAAGAACAAGATTGTATCTAACCAAAGTAAGCGATGTTAGAAGTTGACAATAAATATCACTATTTTTATTGACTTTTGTCTCTTTCTCAAACAACAGGGGTTTGGCTTTTAAATTTTACATTATGCACCATTTTATAATGTTAAAAAAAATTAACGTTCAGTCTTAGGAAACYACCTGTTTACCAATAGCGAGGGCATATGAAGAAGACTTAGAACTTTGTGCCCACTCCCTTATAATCCCAATGTGGTTAATACTACGTAGTAACCCTGTGAAATGATTATTTTATTAAAATCTGTATTATCTAACAATTAAATGTGAAATTGTGAGTTTAAATTTCATCCAATAGAGACATGTTTTGCATAGTTTACTTTAAAAAAACTCTAAGTAAAGAGAACTTTGTGTAAACAAATTTATGTAATCTTAGGAATTCTGAAGCTCAAACACTGGCACACAAGAATGCGACTAGTCAAAATCCAGATTGATGGTTTCTTACAGTCCAAGCTAAAATGCACAAAATAAACAGCATTAGCAGAGAAAACCTTTCACATCATTATTATTTCACCTACTGATGTACTAGGATATACAGAGAAATCTTTTATTTTGAACTCATAAACACTAAGCTGACAGCCACTCTAAATGAAATCTTGTTGCCTGTGCAATAGATATTTCTCAGAAAAGGTCAGCTGCAAATTGTCAGGTCTAACACCACCAAAAATGATTATTATGAACAACAACAATAAAAAACCAAAACACACAAATAAAAAGACCCACACGCTTTTCCTGAAGTCCTTGTTCAATGGAAAATACAGAGAAAAAAACCACAAAATTCGTTACTGCCCTCTCCCCAACATAATTGGAGGATGAGTGCTTATGTTTATAACAGATAGCAATGTTTCTTCCCCATTGCACTGTCAGTCACTCAAATGTATTTTCACCAGCTTAAGATCTAGTACTTCACTTCTGTATAGCCAGGAACTCAAGATGGAAAAGAAAACACAAAATGCTCTAACACAGCATGTTACAATAATCTGGCAGCTGCTGTTCCTGCAGTTTAGGATTTTATGTTACTTTAAAATTAAATATTTTTATTAAATATCCAACATAAATAAAAACAAACTTAGTCTTTACAGGTCTTTGGCAACTTTGATTATAACTCACAGGCATCACTGTAACAATTTGGAACACTTTTGGAATTACTTTATTCACAAATTCTTTGGAATTACTCTATTCCCAAATTTCCTCCTACTATAAAGGTTGAAATGACATTTTAAAATTATCGTTCATAGTTGTGAAACTCTCTAGTATTCTCAACTATTCCACACCATGGCATGGAGAGAAGCAGATGAGCAAATACACAACTCAAACTCTGGAAAAGTGAAGGTGAAAACATAATGAAATTGTGAAGAAATTTCAGTGGCCGTTTTAGCTGCCTGCTGCCAAAAACGAGACGCTTTATAAACTGGTACATATTCAGATGAACAATCTGAAGAAGGTGGTATTGTGCCAGCAAGGAAAAGGAGACATAAATCACCAAGTCAGTAAAAAGCATAAGTTGGTATTTAAAAAAATACAGCTCAAAGTCCCCTGAGTAAAGTTTTGGCAGAAAAGACTAACTGTAGGCAAAACATACTAATAGCAAAATATATGGGGTTTTTTATTTTTGTATCCAAAAATGAATACAGTGGTCACTACCCACTGGCACAGTAAGTCCCGAACCCAAGATCACTTCTCATCCACTGTAGAGTCATCTCCAGTCTCTCACAGGAAAAAAGCTAACAAAACCATGCAGTCTGTCAGTTGGATTATTTTCAAGCTCCTATTGGATCACAGATCATTCACAACTCAAAAAGACTGTGTTTTACTCTTCAATTTCTTCATACAATGGTAGGGACTTACCATCTTCATCCATAAAGCTTAAGAACTTCTGTTTTATCAATCTTCACAAATGCCCTACTCTCCCCAAATGTCTAAATATAAAGGAGCACGTACCAGAAATCTACAACTCTTTGTATCCGATATATATCTAGAATTACTATCCTAGTCATCACAGCATTTAGACATAAGACAAACTTTAACTGATTATTGGGGAGAGAGAGATAGAAAGGACAGAAAAAGACTTCCTTAAAATTAGCTGGTATTTGTGAACAGTCTCAACCTTGGAGACTGCCTCTCAAGACAGCTCAGATGCCCCACGTGCCAGCTTCTTCTTGGGAAATGATCTGTACAAAGAGACAGGCCTTGCGTTACACCTGCAAAGTGGCAAGACTTGTGTTTGCTTTGGTCTCTGTGATGAGGAACATATAAACCAAGATCCTCCATGCAGCATATCCTACTCTACCCTCAAGAATTTTTCACCACTGGACCCGACAGCCTTAATGCTTCCAAATCTTCTTGACTTTAACAGTGGACTATCAGCATGTGATCACATTAACACATTGTAATAAAAAAAAATGCACCAAGAGGAAATACCAACATACAACTGTTAGCACCATAGTCAGCAAAGGTCTAAAAATGAGGGAGTTTGTTAGGAACCAGAATAAGATCTTAGGACTTTCTATGACAATGGCCTGTGTGCAGATCACTATCTTTCCATATGAAATTGTGAACATACACATTTCAGCAAACTTTTACTAAACAAAATACTTAAGTAGTTTATTATAGTCCTCATCAAAAATATATATGAAAGACTTCTAGAATGAAAATCACAAGGGGCATGATCAGACTGAAACCAAACATTGCCCTTTCGTCTTCAGTTTCATAGTCCAAAAAAAATACAATTTTCTCATAGCACGATTACATGCAATTGCATATCAACGTTACAAAGTTGTGAGATCCAATGCTCCTGAGGAATTGCTTCAACCCCAAGAAAAATGGTCAAGTCACACTTGGTTCCAGCTCCCTTCAGCGACCTTTATATTATACACTCCTAGGAAGAAGTCAAGCATTTCTACTGTAATAAACAGCTTGTTCAGAGAGCTCAGCCATAGTTGTATCTTTATCTGATAAGATTTAACAGTACAGACTGAGGAAGGATGATTTTGTCCACTTCCCCCCACAAAATAAGACACATCCTTGCTCTAAAACAAAGCAATTACTATCAGTAAAAAAATGAACACACAAAATGCTAAAAATACTCCATCATCTTCGGTACGAGATGTATGTACATGGATAGGGGTGTGTGTATATAAATATATACATACACATACATAAAGACATATGCATTGCAAGCACATACCCCTGAATCATAATCTTCTAAAATGGAACTTGCCTCTTACCTTTTTCTCTTATACATGGGTTAAGAAACGAATGACCCTGTGCCTACTCATGATGACTGCAGCACAACCAGCCAGTTCTGCTGAATCAGTGTGTTCTACTTGATCCTAAAAAGAAAATATAAACATGTATTTTATGATTGGTATTTCTGTCACAAACCATGTTTTTTCAATGCATGATTGCAGCTAGCACAGGCACATTTGGCAAATGCTGCAAGCCTCCAAATGATTTAGACTACATTTGCAGCTTTTAATTCAGGGTTCTATGCACYATGCTGCTATTGCACTCCAGTATTCTAACGAAAAAGGCTGATAATAAAAAATACATTGCTACCTACCTACAATTATTCTTCATTTAATTGTAAACCTACAGAATGAGGCAGCAACTCCAACAGTCCTTGTATCCCTGATGACCTTCACAGTAATGCTTAATTTATAGAGCTAGCCTCTGAAGTTAATTATATTACACTACAATAGGCCTTCCAAAAATAAAGAGCTAGTAGCTTTGATACTTAACACAAATTCATGGCCCTCAGAATTCCGTAAACTTCATTCATCAGCTTCCCACTGATTTCTCTATAGCTAAACAACTGTTTTTGTCTTCAAATTATTCCTCCTACAGTGGTAGTCTCCCCTCACTTCCTTAAGGCTTCTTCTCTTGAAAGGACAACATGGCATCAACCTTCAACAGCAGGGAGGATCCAAGCAGAAAAGGCTCTTCAGAAAACATATCTTGTTCTCCTAACTACAGCATTTTTATAGGATCAGGTGCTCACTTTCACAGGCTGCATCCTAACAGTCAATATAGCTCAAGAATCCAACACTGCCATGAGCAAAGACGACTAGTTTATGATAAACAACCAAACAGGAATAAGGACTGAGTTAAATTAAATTCATACTTTAAGGTTTGCTGGTGCTGATATTTTACCTGTTAAGTAGTTGAAACATTTATTAGTGCTTTGATGAAGCAGTAGCATATGTTAGAAAATAATCTTTAAACTCTGGTGAAATGAACAGAGCTAAAAAAAACAAAAAACAAAAAACCAACCAAACAAAAAAAACAGTTCTCTGTGCATGAAAGCAATATTCAGTGTTATACTACAATTTTCCCAGGGTTGTTTATTATTCTTTTCAGAAATAAGCTACAGTAATAATTCCAGGAAACTAATGAACTGAACAGTAGCACTCCTAGTAGTACTGTTTCCAAATTCAGAATAAAATCACACAGCTTTGTATGCCAACAGAACCATTCCTGTATGCTAATTAAAATTTCAGATGCCATGCATATTTCCACCTCTCTAAGATAAGAGGACATTTAGATATTTTGGAAATAATAGACTTTATTGTATTACAAGGTTCTTCAGATAGGCTTCATATGCATGCAAAAACGAAGGTGTGGGAAAATTTAATTCCATTGAAAGGTGGATGATGTGGGGGTTTTTTGTTTTTTTTGTTTTTTTTTTTTTTTAAGAGATATGAAGTACATATGGCAGCAGGGCAAGGTTACTTCTATCAACAACACGTCCCCTCCCTGGCCTGTAGATAGAGGACAATGGTTCAGTTTTCAGACACCTTTGAAAAGACGGATCAATTAATATCAATTCTGGGAGTGATTTATGACAAGGCCTGTCAACTGAATCTCGATCAAACGCATTTCACATTAACAAGTCATTAACCACAAACTTCAGTCTCAACCAGTCAGGAATGGATCAGACGAAGCAACCTACAGCTGAAACACGCTGGGCTGTTACTAATGCCCTAAGCCAACAAGTCCACTGCTAGGCAGGGAATATTCAGAACAACAGTACAGCTCAATTGCTCTTTGTTTTTATTCTGATCCACCCTCCTTGCTCCATTCTTCCCATATAACTTTTTTGTCCATAATCATTCAATGCAGAAGATGACACATCCAAAGAAGTGCTACCAGTGTCCAAAGAAAGCTCTGAAGAGATACTACCACGAGGTCCTAGAGCTTTTTGTTTACAATTCCCTGTTTACTCTCAGCAGCCATTTCTCCTTATAAAGATCAATCCAAAAATCAAAGCATATTAGCAATTATGAATGTAATATACATACACAAAGCACTTAAACTAAATGTATGGTTTGGATTTCTTGAAAAAAAGAACTGTAAGCTGACAATAGAATTACCTTCTTTTTCCAATAAAAAAGTTAATGTAAGGGAAACATATTGAAATAAAATCAAGGATAAGAGTAACTACAAAAGATAGTCAAGAATATTCATAGCCATGCATAACCTAATGAATATTAAATTTTTCACTAATACTACTCTCTGCTAAGGAATGGTACCATCAAATATGAAAAATATATATATTTCCACCTAAAAATTGCGTGCCTATTGAAACCTAAGATCATTATAAATGAAGGAGGCGCAGTGTCTCTGCTGTTCCAGTTTGCTTACTTTAAGCGTTTCACTTTT
Source organism: Apteryx rowi (assembly GCF_003343035.1). NCBI lineage: Eukaryota > Metazoa > Chordata > Aves > Apterygiformes > Apterygidae > Apteryx > Apteryx rowi. The sequence goes on from NW_020450982.1 coordinate 1,180,790, forward strand.
CTTTTTTTCTCTCTTCTGCTGATGAGTGAACTTTCCGTCTCCTGCCCTACAGTGATATCACTCAGGTGCTGCTTTGGTTATACCCTACATGGATGATTTCCCTCAGGAACTCCAGGAGGGTGACTGCCAATTACTGCCAAAGCAAAACAGAAATTGAAGAGAAATTTGACAAGCAGAGACGTGCCTGGAATAAAGAAACGATGAAGAGCAGAAGAAAAAAAGTTCTAAAAATATCTGATTAGAAATATCTTCCACGAAAAAGAATGTAAAAAAAAAGTTACAACATTAAATGGAAGTAATCTGAACTAACATGAACTAGAATAGCTTACAATGAATGGAAAGAGGCTGAAAAAGAAGCAATTTTGATACTGTGTAAAAAAAATTGGGGAAGAAGCTCAGAGCATGAAGAGATGCTAAAAAATGTTTCCATCTACAGGCAAGGATCCAATTCTTAACTACACTAAGGATCCTCTATAGCGCGCTAACAGTGAGAAGATGTCTTTGAGTAGGCAGGAATACGTTTGCAGCAAGGCACTTCATTGTTGCGAGATCAGTTGAGCAGGGCATTAGCATAAATGCAAACCTAGATTTCAATGCTGGTAGCTCAGCTCTCCTAGCTTGTCTTCACTCTGGAACCATCCGACGGGAGATTCAGAGAGACTAAGTGCAATGGACGTATTAACAAGCCATCATTATACTCCAGGTGCCAACTCTCGCAAGAATAAAAACCGCAACAACAAAGAAATACTATAGAAGGGTTTTACATTAATAGGAAAATGGTGTATTTAAACAAGAGTGGAAAGAGCTAGCAAGTTTCAGAACAGGCATCAATTACTCAATATGAATCATTTTAATTATCTGAACAGTACATCTGAAAGCTAAATCTTCACAAGTGGAAAAGGTGATCACTCAAGTGATGCAATACTTGGAATAAGAGCAATTTACCTTGTGCTCAACAATTTGTAACTTCACAATGGTTCCTTCTTGGCCTCTCTCAAAGAAAGTAGCAACTTCAGCCCAGTTTCATACGAACATGCATTTAAATTTTTTTTTTTTTTAAGAATTAATGCAAGTAGAAAGACAAACTACTACTTAGGAACGCTCCTCCCAGTTTGGCAGTCCTCCAGATCAATCTTTGGATACACTGTCACAACAGCACCCAGAAATCCATATGGACAGTATATGTCCGCCCTCAATGAATGAAAGCAAGCTTCGTTCTCCAGTGCTGCCAGTCCGTTATCTTTCCTGAGCATTAAATTGACTCTCAAACAGCTATTCATTCGGTACAGAGCTAAAGTACACAGCAATGTCTATCTAATGCATGCCAAATAAATGGAGGAGCAGGCTTTATAAAATGTTTGTGATACGACAGTAGTAATATTTGTGTCACATACATGAACATCCTGGCAATGGCAAAGACTTCAGATTAGACCATAAATTATTAAACATTTCAACATGAACTATTTTATTAATAATTTAAACTTGCAGCTATGCAATATGACAAAAAAGAAAATAATTGTTTTTAAAATTTTAATATATTAAAGGACATTGGCAAATAACAGAATTTTTCAAAAATACCTTGTCTAAAAAGCGCTCCTGTAAAATAGCACTTCAAGATTAGAGAACTCCATAACAACCCACCATAATAATAATTGAATGAGAAATATTAAAACTTGCAGCAGGAGATTAAACGTAACACATAAACAAGATATCGTCTTTGCTAATCTTTCTCCTACATCAAAAACTCCAGACCAAATATCCTTCATTTTTACTTCCCATAATCCCCTGATGCTGCTATTATTCAATGTAAAATAAGCACAGATTAGACTGGGGCAYGGCAGGCTATTTCCGTGGAATACGACACCTATCTACCTACGAGAGCTGACAAATGACAAACCATTTCTAAGTTGCATTGTTTTGTCTTTTCCAATCAATTCCACAAACAGAGACGGACTATGTATAAAGCAGAATACAGTTTCTCTAATTTTTTCACGCATATTTGTATTTTTTCTTTTACCTCTCCCCATGCCATTTGAAAGCTATTACTTTCACTTTTGTCTCCGGCCAAGTTTCCATAAGGAGATATTCCCGCAGGCCAGAGCGGCAGTAAGGCAGTGAAAAGAGCAGCAGCTTCAAAGCAGCATTACAGAAGGTATGGCAGTCAAAAGTAACAGGAGGACGAGAAAAATTAAAGCAGCACTATCAACCTTTGCCCTCCAGGAAATCATGGAAAGCAACCCAACTGAAAAGGACCCCTGGTTTATAACAGTTTACAGTAGAAAATAAATTCCATTTCCTACCTCTTTTTCTATTTCAAGGAGAAATAAATTGATTTATTTTCTTGACACAAACATAGCCCTGTTCCCCCCGCCCCCAAAAAAAAGCAAAAAACAAAACCCACAAGACTTCCTCAGGACACTCCAGAGGCCTTCAGCACCTAGAGACAAGAACCGCATGTCCCTCTTATGTAACTGCTTTTGACAGGCTTGAGAAGTATTCATAACCAACTCTTTTAAAGCACAAATAGATAGGTTTACACCACCGCACTCCTTCAGTGCAAGTTTTTTCCAGAGGAACACAGTTTGGAAAAAAGAGAAAATTCCTTCCTGAACTTACTCATATGCTTATGAATCTCTTTTCAAAACTGAATGCTTTATAAATCTAATGTTATATAACACTCTGATTAAATGTTTTAGCAATCTCCAAGTTTAAAACACTATAAAAAACAAAAATCTCATGCACAGTGTATTAAATTAAACATTAACTGAATACGGAGCCATGTTTCACGCATGGATTCCATATAACACGTTAGCCATGTAACAATGTGCTTTAAAAAAAAAAAATCGGTAAATATAGCATACTGTGTATGAATGTAGTTAATTTTTATTCAAATATCAACTAAAGTAAAATGCATAGAATAAAAAAGTTTATATTATCCCAAACATGCAGATCATTCAATAACTTAGAAGTTTCTTCGATTTGGGCAACGTGGGAGAAACCAACTAAGGTCCCCTGGCATCAATACTCCAGTGCCTACAAGCGCCAAGGAACCGTCCTGCTTATACAACCTGCGCCGAAGCGATACCCGCAGGTACTGCCAGCCAAATCCGTACCTGATGATGAAAGCCAGATTCTCCACGCAGCCAGCATGGGACTGGTGAAGAGGACAACAGGCAAAGACGGAAACCCCTCCGCTACCATTTACTAGTGCATCAGTCCCGAGTTGTGCCCCCTGGGGAGAGAAGCTGCTAGAAGCCACACGATTTATGCACTCAGCTGATCTTTAGAAAAAGAACAATCTGTACAGAAATGAAGTCGGAAAGTCTTCATTCACTTTCTGTCAGAAAGCAGTCTATCAGCTACTCGAGTTCCCTTTATCAACACAGGCGGATGCTTCCTTTTTCCTATCCTACTGTGGTCATCTTTACTCATCTGATATCTATACAAAAGAACAGTTTTTAAAATCTTGACACACATACACCCTTTTAATAGGAAATATTGTACTGAGAGACAAAGAAGACTTGTTATTTCTCAAATCCTATGTTTTGTAGAGCCAGATTACTGTGAGTCTCTGGAAGTAAATAAGGAGGTTTATGAACATTTCTCTCATACTCCTTTTTGATGTGAAATTATCTCAAAGGAGGTAACTTTTAATTCTGCTTAGCAATTTTATTTCTCCTATTGAGTTGACCTTTCTATTTATATCATGCTGAGATTAAACTGATATATATATTCATTTATAATATCGACCTATTATAAACTATTTTTGCCTTGTCAAATGTAACAAAGTTCATTGCCAGATGTTTGTGATCATGATCTAACCACACTGCTGATGCTTGCTGCGCATTACATCTTAAGTCATCTGTGACTAGTAGCTCAATACAAGCCAACACAAYTAGTGCAATGCTATTTACTGAAACTAGCTCCACCGCCATTGCTAAGTACGATTCTCATTTACGCTGAGGTCCATTAAAATTCTTCTAACAGGGCTGAAGGGACTAAATGCTAACCAATAGAAAATGGTGAGCAATTGAATTCAGATTCACTTTAAAGCTTTTTTTTTACACCGCTCCCATGGTGCAATGCACCAATCCGGGTATTTACTCAGAATTTGTCAGACTCAAAAAATTTAGTTAGCAGAGTAGGTGCCCATAATTCTGCATCCTTGTTTGTAGTCCTCTTAGGTTGTCACAGGAAATAAAGGTTTAACAGATGCAAAACAAAACTTTTAAAAGCAATCACTAATAATGAGTCAAAATATCATTTTCAGAAATCTTACAGATCTTCAGCTCTAAGGATTCCACATATTCCAAAAATCAGACGCAACATTCTCAGAGACTCCAAGCCTGGGAAACCTAAGCAGCTTCTTTTGAAAGTTTCTCCACTGATATGGTTGTTGATTCTGTTCAGCCATGAATCCCTCATTCTTCTTTTCAGCTCTTTTTTTAATGGCAGTGTATTCCTGCGTTCTGTTTTCTTGGTCCGCCTGTCTTATGTTTCCCTCTAAAACACATTCCTTCCTCAATCACTTCTTCCCGTGTCCATTTGCTTTCTCGCTACCCAGGCTCCCTTCCTTCCCTGCCAAAAAAAGGAAAACCCCTTATGTTTCAACATCACTGTGCAGAACCACAGGTATAAACCAGTTGTAAAAGACCTCATTAACCACAAAATATTAGTCCTCATTCTTAGTAACGATTGGAAGAAACACAGTAGCAGTCCCAATGCCACCACCTTGCAAACGTAAATGAAAGTCTTTGGACACAAAAGCTAAGAAAAAAACAACAACGAAAAACACCCAGGTGGCCAAAATAATGGTGGAAACAAAAAACAACATTGTTACTATCATCCTGCCTTCCACCTGTCCTCATCATTACTGACATCCTGGCTCCCTCGTGAATTCATTTATGCCCTCAGTCTTTCTCACCACTTAACGCAACACAATTTTGACATGTACACACACATCTAAGATCCAGAATCAACACAGACGCCTGCTTCCCTCAAACAGCTGTATATTCGAAATCTCTACTTAAGACAAGTTTTGTTATCTACAGAAGAGTTACTCTTCGCACATTTCCTCAAAGTAGAAGAGTGTACAACTGTATCTACAAGCCATTTGAACAGAAATGAAGCTGAACAGCAAGAAGAGAAAATATAGCCGCAAAGGACAGTACAGGAAAAGAATGAGTAAGCAAAGGCACTAAATTTACACATATCCACTGTCAGTCTCAAGAAACAATTCCTCATTCTCATCATAAGAAAACCCATGTTCATTCTACAGGACTATGAAAAAAACAAAAAATCTATGTATGTGCAAATTTAAATTATGGATTGAAACGTATTTTACAGGTGACATGTTAACTAAGGCTAAGGTAAGCACAATATAAAGGAAAAGGATATTATGCCAGTACGCTAATAGAGTTACTTGAAAGTATAAAATTATGCAGGTAGACTTGTGCTTAAAGTTAAAATTACACTTACAAAAGAATCAAGAAAATACTGTACTGCGTGAAGTGTACTGGGTTTTTATTCAGCCTTCATCATTTATACAAACACAGTATGAAATTCTTACAGTCAATGCAATTTGATGTTTCAGTTAACTGGCTGTTTCAATATATACCATTTAAAGCAATCTGTTAATAATATAATTTAAGAAGTGTGCTTTACACATACTTTCAAGTTTGCCAAATTAAAAAAACAATAAAAGTCATTTTGAATTAACTAATATTCCACTCACAGTGTAACTTTGTAACCTAACAGCAACTAACATGCCCTGCTGGACTATCAAACTGGCCCCTAAATGGAAACAGTGGCTATTTACTGAAGCACAGACCCCAAAAAGGGGATAGATGAGATACCTGCCCCTTTTGCTACAAAACACAACTCTCAAAAGCAGGCTATAGCATGCATTTCCACTGTATTATGGAAGAGCATGTAATTTCAAAGAGACAAATGAAATAAAAATTAATACAGAAAGAGGAAACTTGCCTCTGATGTGATCCCAACACGTACAAAATGTTACTTATCTGCATTACAGTGCGCAGTAAAAAATTACACTGACCTGACTGTTTTGCTGGGTATGGTTATATGGTATATGTTAAACCACGTAATTGTTGTGCTTCCTCCATCCTACTAAAAAAATTCAGTATTCATAGTCTCAATAGCACACAAATTAGAAGAGGACTTATGTACTGGATATGTGGTCAGTACCACATATAAAATGTGGTGGGTTTTTTTARCCTTATTTCCTATGGAAATGGAGATTATGGGATCACACTGTCCACTTTTAAACTGCTGGTCTTTTCCAAAAAATAACTTTAATGAAAATTAGGATCTGCAGAGTGAAAACAAATCCAAATGACTGTCCCTCTGAGGAAAAAGCAAGCAGAACTCAGCTGGTATATGTATTTTTGGCAGCAACCTGCTGGGCAATCAATATCCACAGAGCTTTGGAAAAAACAGAATTAAGGTGTTATGTGAGAAAGCTGGGGTTACTGCAGAGGGGGAAGAGAAAGGGAAGAGATACTAAGCAACAAAAAGTATTTAAATTACAGAAAACCTACCTTCTTTTATTCCACTTATTGCAGAACAATATGTTAATAAAGTACCTTCACTTGGCTACATTTACCATCAGATTCAGTTTACACTATAAAACTCATTCAACGTATCTTCTAATTTAAAACAAAACACAGTTCTCCCCATTTTCAGATCTTGTGAAAAAATTTTCTGCTACTGACAAAACCTCTCACAAATTCTGCAGAATTATGGTCAGAACAGAAGCCGTCGACATCGGAAATGAAGCTGTATTTAGGTTCCCACCGGTTCAGCTAGCGTGGTGGGAGTTCCTTTACCAGTTTGCAAGGCTGGACCAACACACTGCACTGACTTTGTCCAAGAACCACTAAGCTCTTTGGATCATCAGCTTAACCAAGCCCAGTTCTGTCCTCAGTCTTGCACGGCATCAGGCAGCACACTCCCTGGATCTGTGATGTCCTAAAAAAGACAGGTAAGCATTATCCCTATTCAACACTTGGTGGAACTGACCTACATAGAGAGAGGTCCAAGATATAAGCTTTTTCATGTCATACTGTGCTTATTTAAGAGATCACCACCACCAGACATCCATTCCCTTTCTTCAACAGATTACTCAGCCCCCCTCGCCTTCCTTTCTCTACAACACAAGCAGAAAAAACAAACGTGCTACCTCTTCAGTCACCACGCTTCCCAATCTGGTCTAGAAATAAACTAAACTTGGTTTTGTTTAAACCGAGATGCAAAGCTCAGAACTGCAGCGTTTGAAGAGCCAACACAAATTTACTTCTGCCAATTATCTTCAACAAATAGCAGAGGCAGCGATCACCCGAGTGACCCCCCCCACACGAAGCACCAAAGTTCACCTCTTGGAGGTCCTGCAAGAGCGGCACACCTAAGATCAGAATGAGGAATTTGGATCACAAGAACCAGGCCCCATACGTTACTGCTAATGCCACTGTTCTTAAACTTTCCTCTTAAAATCCAACTATTTGAAAAATGAAAAAAAAAAAAAAAGAGAGAGAGAGATGAGAGAACAGTTTCAGTGTCCAGGCTAAAAGATAGAAAAGTACATCAAATAATAAATCAAGGGAAAAAAAATCCCAGATCTGAAACTATGTTGAATTTTTGTCCTGTAATATCTCCCAAATTTCCAACAACCTAACTGGCCAACATATTAGATAATACTGTTATGTATATGCACCTAATCTGCCAATTCTTCTTGTATTTACAATAGCTACATACACTATATATTCATAGCTACAACTGACTAGACTTTTATTTTACTGATCCTAAATCAACAATCTAGATCACACAGCACAAACAGGTAGGTTAACATGTGCACTGAGTTCAAAGCAGTGTTTTGACACTACAAAACTGAATCTAGAAATAGAAAAGCTTCCCTAATAGTCCGTGTCATTCACAGATAGAGAAGCTATTATGGGATTCAGAAAGCTCTTTGATCTGCTTCTTGCACTGAACATTATCATCCCCTTTTAAGTTCATCATACTACTTGTTAGAAAAATATATCAGCGTATGTTCCTCCACTGATAATCTTCCATGAATTTTCTGATGTAATTCACCTTTATTACTTCCCCAAAGAAAATTTAAAATTTAGAGAGAAATATAAATCTTGTACTCAGAGCACGCATATAAAGACTAAGAGTTCTACTTCAGATTTTTATATAAAAGTTTCAGCTTATCGTAGAAGTAAATAAAAACTTTCACATTACAGTCATTTTAAAAAATGGCCAGAATCCAGATAAACTGATAAGGCTGATAAGCGTTACTAGGGCAGTTATGGCACTTCTGTGATTGATAGAGCGCAAATGAGACTCTGACATAAGTATGGCCTAATTTAAAATTATCACCTGATAGGAAATGACCTCTGGATTCTTTGTATGCTGGGAAGAGGGAAGGACAGATTCCTCTCAACTAACTCTTCACTAACAAAACAACAGGCACTGCACTTAAGGTATATACTACACACTTTGCCTTTTTATGCAGGCCCACAACTGCTCTTTGGGAAAACTGAAGCACAAAAGGACAGTAAGACTCACAACAAAATCATTAGCAGTAAATATAGTCATAAAGTGGTACATTGCATTTATTTTCTAACTTTTAATTGGGCCAGGGATTTTTCCAATACAGGCAAAGGCTCAAAATATTTTCAAAGTCTCTGATCATGCCTAATTCCTCTGTTGTTTATCAAGAATAGCTGGGGAACAATCCTAAACAGTTACCAAACTGAAATCTTCAACACAGAAGTATTTTCAGACACAGATGACAGAAGAAGAAGAAAAAAACAGTTACAGTTTCGTCTACTTTAGATCTTAGTTGTTTTTTCTAACTACTGTGAATACTGTTTCAGCTCCAACCAGGCCAACAAACAGGAAGATACTAGTGAAGACACGGTACTACATTATTTTATATACAAAGCCATACCCTAAAGTGGGGTTCAGCATCACTATCTAAAATACCAGTTGATGCCTCAAGCCTCCAATAAAAAGCTTTCCACCTTTGTCACTATGCTGGAACTGAACCAGTAACAAAAACCCCACCAAAACAATTTTAAGAAAAACTATTACCTGACGACATCCTTTTCAACTGCAGAATCCTAGTCAACTTCCTTATGCAATCAATCCCTGAAAAAGTCATAGAACCGCCTGTTGCTATTAAAAGGAAGAGGTAAAAAAAGAATAAGAAACAGAAGCAAAAATATCTAATAGTAGCATGCAATACAATTCCTGACCGAAAAACATAGATGATCCCAGCTGAGCATACCAGGATGCTTCTGGACCTCCAACGTATTTTCTCAAACAACTGATACTGTGGTGATTCCCACTGACTCATAAGGTAGACTTGTAGTTTCAGTTGCTATCAAAGTATCAGAGATATAAGCAATATACAACAAATAAGACAAGGATATCTTTACCTCCATATTGTATATAGAGTACATAATATAGAAGGTATAGCCATAAGCACTATCTGCAAATGATTCAATATGAAGGTCTGGTAATTGCTACTCCAGAGCATAGAGACAACCAAAAAACTGATGCAAGTAGAAATCCAACACTGAAATCCATGTTTTGATTTGCCCAACATACATTGGACCCTGAGGATAAAATATGTAAAAAGATTCATACATGGCCACCAAAACTTCAAGACTAACATATGGTCAGACTGCCACATACTGACATTTCAGAATGATCAAGTTTTAGACGGAAGTAAAACAGGGTTAAAGCTTTTTTTAAAATGCTCTCCTCACTGACCTTCACAACTGAATTAAACTGAAGCAAGAACATTCAGAAATGCTCTACTGAAGATATTTCACAGGCTATTTGGAGAGCACTGTGTTTCCACACTCTCTAAAACAGAGAAAATCTACAGACTTTGACTCTATGCCTGTTTTTCAAACAGTTTACCACTGTCTCTTCTGCTTTTACTTACTACACTGGAGCTATGCCTGTGTAAAATTCAATGGACTGGACTTGCTTCTCTAAATTATCTCCCATTTGAGCAGATTTGGAGAAAGAATTCTGAAAGAACAACCTACCCTGTGCTGTCACCTGTAAGCTCCTGGCTACACATCATTTGTCTTTAGCCTATGTTTAGAAATTAATTAAATTTTTCCAATAACAATCTTAAAAATAGTTTGAATGACCATTTCTGGATTTTCTCTATCATTCACCTTCAACCTATCTGATGCTGCTGTATTACTGGGAAGGCTGTTGTTCTGAAAAATGAGTATCGATATTACACATTTCTACTTATCTCTTCTAGAAATACAACAGTAATATAATCACAAAACAATACTGGAAAGACTCGGTGAAAGAATGAACATCAACTTTACCTAAAAGTATTCTTCATATTTCACTTGTCTGCTCCTGTACTCTGAATAACGATGTTCCTAAATATCCCAAACTAACCTCGCATATGATGCAAAAGGGAGAAAACATCAAAAAGCGCACTCAGGAAACAAAGACGTTTTAAAGGCAAAAGCATTGAGTGCAGCGTTCCATTAATCCCAATAAAAAGATCCTGAAATCTTCAGCATTTTGTAATTTTCTCTGTAAACTAACACATTTAAAGAAATGACAGAGAGTTTAAATATCCCCTGTAGAACATAAACACATTCCCTCTCACACATAATAGTTGAGAATTACACTCACTAAGATCTAACAAGGCAGCTTCAAAATCTGCACGTGTGGAATGTCTCAAAAGAGTCTTAATAGCAAAAAAAACAAAAAACAAAAAAAAAACAAAAAAACCCCCACACACTTAATTTTAGGTTAAGTTAGGTTTTCGTTTCAATGAAGTGAAATCCAGAAAGCTAAACAATAAATAGGAAAGTATTTTACATGTTTGTAAAAATAGAAACATTTTTATCTCAATAATGGCTGTTTACCTCATTGATCACATTCTTAAGAATGCTTCTTCTCAGTATGCTATTCACTCCAATAATGATCAAGCTGATAACCATATAGCATGTTTTGCTCTACTAGCTGGTCAAATAAACGTATATAAATATGTATCCTGAATTCTAATTTAAGTAGAAACTTAAGTAGAAATTACTATGTAAACAAAGGATCCTCTACACATCTTTTAAAACTTCCCATCAGTTCACATTAGTATTACATTTTCTCAGGGCTGTAAGATGTAACCAACATTTGAAACCAACACAAAAGTAAAAGCTGCTTCTATTACTTACAGCTCAATATTTTAACTTACCTTCAGCCACTTACTCTTAACTATACATTTCTTCTCAATAAAAAAAATGTTCCGACTTTCAGTATCATTATACAGACATGTTTCTCAACATATCTCAATACAGGATGGGAAAACTGAGCTGGTTAGTTTACATTTTTGTTCGTTTCAAAATTCAAGTCTCAAAGAATCTCAACTAGAGCTCTAAAACAGGCCAACTTTTTTTTTTTCAGACAATTTAATCTCAATCATATAAATAGAAAAAAGTAGTCTCTACATAAAAGTTTCCGAGTAGTCTATGACTATATTGGTATCTTCCAATAACGTTCTGGATAAAACTGATTCATCAGCAGTCACATCCAACTGTGCACTGAAACTATTATCCCCACCTGATTTTCTATGAGGAAACTTATTTCAAAAGATTCTTAGCTTAGTGCAGCAAAAAGATTTTTCTGACCAACAAAACTTTAACACACAACTTCTTCCAAAAGCTCTTTCTTTTTGGTCAACATTTATTTAACAGCAAAAGTTCACACTGAACCTTTTGCAAAATAATCTCCAGATAATATTTATAAAAGCCTGTACACTGAAGACCTAGCAAGCTATTTTCTGCTAAAGTTTGCATAGCTAGTAGTGGACATGCAACAACAGACATTAAACGCCTATCATTCTTTGGCTACAAGTTTTAATAGTGCATCTTTGTCCTTTGTTCATTCTCTACCTTTGTTCCCTGAGACAGGCTAACATTTGTGCCAAACTAAAAACAAACAAAAAAAATTTTATCTCAGTCTTAGCCCCAGGCCTCAGATCCTGAAATGTGTGTTTGAAAGTGTTTACGTCCCAGTCTAATAACTAACTCAAAGCTAACACACAAAATGAACATCCAGTATCAGGACTCAATACTACAGTTTTGGGGCGGATTTTCTTCCCTTTTTCATGCATTAAAGAAGGCAGCATAAAGCAATGGGCAATTACAGAAGCAATTATATCATTATGTGTCTGAAAATGGTAACTAGTTAGGTTTAGATCAGGGCTTGCATTAGAAGGAGGCCTGTCTGAGATTTTGGGTCCTTATTCAGTCTCCATTTCAGATTCCCCAAACCTGAATAGGTTTTTAATTGTCTCCCTTGGGTCAAGGAGGCTGTTCTTCTAGTTTTCTATCACATGTCATAACTTAAAAAATAAGTGCATTACTGGATTTAGGCATTAACATAGGATTTTGATGCTGTTTCAACCACTAAAGGTACATCTAAAATCTGGATTTGTTCCATGAAATCAAAAACGATTTGCTAATAAAGTTAATTGGAGCGTATTAAAACATGGCTTAGTCAATAAAGTGCTGTCCAAAGAAAATAAAAGCTTTTACTAAAGTAGAACATCTTTTTATTTTACTTGTTTATATATGGCTCCTTCCAGTTTTGGATTCAGTCTGGACCAAAATATTCAGGATAGGGTTATTCAGAAATTCTCATCTAATACACCCATAYTTAAATAAAGGTTGCTGAATGTTAAGATTTCATGCTTTAGTCAGCTTCTAATATTTGAATTGAATGAAAATAAGCATAAAAATTAAACCCTCTACAAAACCTTTGCCACAAAACAATCGGGAACATCTTGTCTATAAATAAACAAGATAGTTAACACTAAAACATAAAGTCTATCAATTCCCATCTGTTACTTGTTTCTCAGGCTGGTTAACGAGATAAAAACAGTTCTTCAGCCACCCTCCATCATATGCACCTATTTAACCGCAACGTTTATGAGCAAGTAACCAACCCACCTCTGCGCGAAGTCTGACATGCCAAGAGTGCCTGTTATTCTTAGAGTGAGATGCGACCACAGTTTCACGTAACCGGAGATGTTATAAAACGCAGCCCGCCCGCCCCATCCCCCTCCACCACTACCACCATTGCGGGAGTGACTTGTTACACACC
>NW_020450982.1:1195040-1246922 GCF_003343035.1 Apteryx rowi
GTCACGCCGCTGCCCACGCCAAGGCGAGACCACAGCGCGGGCAGGAAACCATAGTTACTCAGGCACTTTCCGTGGCGTGCAACGGGGATGCGCTCGCAGCACAGAGACGTACCTTGGAGCCAGCTGTAGCTGCACCTACAGACTGTAGGCAGAAGGATACGCGTCTGGGAGCCATTCATATTTTATTTCATATTTAATACCTTCAGATCACAGACAGGGACACCCTATATAGGCACAGCGATCCACAACCATCTATGCATGCCCAGAGAAATACACAGCCGTCCCCGAGGGATACACAGATACACAGACACGGAGCCATCTGTTCAGAGACACCTCAACTATTCAGCAAAGCAGGATTCCAGAAAAAAATACACTCGTTCCTCACAGAAATAGACTCAAAAGTGCCACGGCAAACTAGCAGGTATATGCAACACCATTACTATGCACTTGGAGCCTCACCGATTATTTATTTAAAAGGAGGAAGCCAAGGAAGTACACATGCTGGGAACAAGATACCTTTCTCCGCCTGGCTGTAGGCGCTCAGTAAGTTGTGTGTGAAGAAATGTCATTTTTCCCTCTGCCCCCCCGCCTCGTGTGTGTGATTTGCTGCGATGCTTCGGGTCTCACGGGGGGAGGCGGGGTGTCAGCCCGGGGCTCCCGTGCTCCGCCACAGCGCGCACAGCCGCCCTCTGCCGGGCGGAGGGCCGCGCCTTGCCGCCTGAGCGCCAGGCCCTCACGCACGGGCCTCGCGAACGCCGCGCCGCACCCCCTCCCCTCCCTAACGGCTCCCTAACGGCTCACCCCTTGCCTAACGCCTCGCGGCGCGTGACGCCGCACCCCTCCCCCACTAACGCCTAACGGCTCACGGCGCCCCGCCCCTCCCCTCCGTAACGCCTCACTGACGCCCCGCCCCCTCCCTCGGTAACGCCTCGCTGACGCCCCGCCCCCTCCCTCGGTAACGCCTTGCTGACGCCTCTCCCTTCAGTAACGGCTGACTGACGCCCTGCTTCGCCTCCCCTCAGTAACGCCTCACCCCGCGCCGACAGGAAAGGGGGGAAAGAGCAGAGGTCCCCTGACGTTTAGGAGGTGCCGTGGCCTTCTGCCAGCCGCAGCAGAGTGCCATTTCGCCGCCGGTAAAGGAGGAAAGGCGAGTGTGGTGCTGCTGTGACACCGCCGTTCCCGTTTCGTTTACCCATGCCACCTCTCAGGTCTTGGCACTTCGAGGCTATCACTTTTCAGCAGGTTCGGCTTCTCAATTAACTTCTTACATGCGGCAGGGAATAAGGTGTAATGAGTCGTGATGATAAAATCTCGGCCTTCTTCCTCCAAGAGCATCAGCCCATCCCACTTAAATGAAACTTAATGTTTATTCATTGATTCTGGAAGAACTATGTGCTTTTCAAGCAGAAAATATAAGATACTCCCCAATCAACTGAGTCATCAATCCACGGGCAAAGAGCTGAGAGGGGTAAAAAATGCTAATCAATCATATCTGCTAACAGCATGTTAATGGAGATGGCATTTATTTTCTCCCATAAAGCATTTCCAGCTAACCCCAGCTTGCTGTCTCATTAGTAATTAGTGGTGTCATGTTTACAAAGCACAGATGAGGAGTTCTGATTCAGTCCAATACACAATTAATATCCTCAACACAATTCTCATGAAACAGCTCAGACTGCTAAATGCACAATATGCCTGACAAACAAAAAGCAAAGAAAATAAAGGCTAAGCACTTTGTACCTTCTAGCCAAAAGCATACAAGCACATAGGTTTGGCATCTACTTAAGTCTCACAGAGTCCTGTCACTACCATAATTTTGTCCTACTTTGATCCATCTGCACATCTCACTCTTTTCCCCAAACACTAAGAGCTTCTACCTGAAAGATATCATAGCTGCTTGTTTTGCAAAAAGGTTATCTCATGAAAGTATGGAAAATGCAGTTAGGCACAATGGGGAACATCCCCGTGAGTTAGGGTGAGGGGACGCGGTCTCCTGCTCTGTTCCCTCTTGGTATCTGTGTGGCTCTTGGGCGCCTTGTGACTCATTCCCAATGACGGTGACGTACCTGGGGAAGCAGGAACTCAGCAGGACCCCTCACACTGCTGCTCTGGGCCACTGTGCTGCCGGACAGCTGGACTTAAAGCCCAAAGACTGTGGGTGGGCAGTTAGAAAAGTGAGGAGAAGCCACAAGATGCCAGAGATGAAGGGGAAAGGAAAGAGTTACAGGGTCAACAGAAAAATAAATGTGCGTGTCCGTATGTGTGACTATGTGAAACTACTGGATAAAGGTAAGGACTAATAACAATGCATGAAAACTGGGAGCTAGGAGTTACGGGCACTTGATACAGGATTCAAAATGATGCAGGAGTAATTCTACGAACAGCACAGTTAAAGACAGTTGAGGATTTCTTAACTACTTGGAGAAACTTGGGGAAAAAGGAATCTTATTAGTGGCTTGGGTCTGTAACTAGATGGAAATAGTAGATCTATTAACAATAATGTAGGAAAGGCAGGAGTGCTCAATAAATATTTCTTTCTGTATCTGGGGAAGAGCCAGATGGTATACAAATATCACAGGATGATGATGATGAAATGCATTCCATTACCACAGGCACTGTTAAACACAAGCTAATAAAGTTGGGCATCAGCAGATCTAGATAACTTGCGTCCAAAAGTTTTAAAAGCACTGGCACAGAAGATCTCTACGCCATTAATGTTGATTTTCAATAAATCTTGGAACAGTGTTAAAGTTCCAGAGGACTGGATGAAATATTGTACCAATATTTTTTAAAGGGTAAACGAGGTGACCAGGGTAATTACGACTTGCCAGCCCGACAAGAATTCTGGATAATACAATGGAACACTAGCTACATTACTTGATTAAAAAAGAATTAAAGGTTGGAAATAAAATAAAGGCAAATGAATATCGAAAATAAATCTTGCCAAAATAATTTGATTTTTTTATGACATTACAGGTTTGGTTGATCAGGGTAAGCAGGACTGTAAAATATTTGTTTTAGCAACTTGTAACATTTTAATTAAAAAACAGAACTACACAAAATCATCACAGCACATATTAAACTATTCAAACCCTGGCTAACTAACAGTTACAAAATGGGGAAATATAGAGCCATCATCAAGAGATGTGTTTCTTGGTCCTATAGTGATTAGTTCTACACTATATTATATTGATATTAATGGCTTTAAAGAAAACACAAAATCATCACTTGCAAAGTTTGTAAGTGATGTAAACATTAGAGATTGGGAAATAACAAGACAAGTCATGATGTAAAGTATCTGAGGCAGCTTGATAACAAGTAATGCTCGTTTCTATACAGCCAAATGTAAAAACATGCACCTCAGAATAAAGGCCATGATTATAGGGTGGGAGAATTTGTCCTGTAACAAATTAATGCTAAAAATCCTTGAGAGTCATCACATATAATCAGAAGAAAATGAGCAGGTGGTGTGGTGCTGTGGCCAGTAAACTAATGCAAACCTTGGATTTATAAATAGAATCCAGAAAGATGTCTTAATTTTTACCTGGCATTAGTCCAACTGCTCCTGAAATCTGGTATCCAAATTCCTTAATTCCATAACAGAAGCTGAAAAATAAATGGTTCAGAGAAGACCAATGAGACTGATTTAAAGTTTGAAACTGAAAATGTTCATTTGTCAAAAAGAAGGTGATGAAGGGGTGACTCAATCACAGGTTTTAAGTACTTACAGAATTCAGTGGCTGTACACTAATGCCAGACAAGTTCAGCTTCACAGTGAGGTCTTTTATCAGTGAAGGTAATTAATCACTGAGACACCTTAGGGAGGAACAGGTTAGATTTCCCAGCACTGGGAATGTCAAAATCCAAACTGGATGTTTTTTTAAATTAGTTTTTAACACAAGCAGGTGTTAAGTCTTGTGAGTCTGTTACCCATGAGATCTAAGAATGTGAACGCAATTCTGGATTCTGGTTACTAATCTATGCAGAATTAGATTTCCTTGGGAGCTAAGTAACAATGTGTCACCCCCTTTGGCATCACCTGATGCATATCATGCGTCCTTGAGCACATGATGGGAACAGCCATGYGGATAATAAAGATTGCATGGGTTGACAGGATGGGTGGACTTGTTTGCAGAAGGCAAATTCTTTGAATTCTTTAAATACAAATATAACACTTCTCTTGTAGGAAGTTCCTGAGACATACATTTTCCGGAAGCTGGGAGATTCTTCCTGGCAAGTGTCACTATATGATTATCCTATTATTAAACTCTTTCCTTGGCATCTCCTTCTGGCCACTGTCACAGACAGGATGCTGATCCTTCCCGTGCCAAGCAGCCTCTCCGATCCATATCAAAGCTGACCCACCCCTGCTCCACCAGTGGAGTGGGAGTTTGGGTGGGAGCAGAAAATACATCCTGTACAATATATAGGCCTAAGTGTAGGAGAGGACAAATACAAAAGGAGAGAGGAGTGGCACACGTGATGTCAGAAAGTCAGAGACATGAGTAGGAGATCGCACACAGGGCTCTGAACCTCTCCCGAATCYGGAATTGATCAAAACATTGTGGAGTCTTTGGACTGATCTGATGTCATCAAACAACTACAAAACCTCCCAGCAAAATGCCCATGGCATTCCCAGGCTAGCGCCTGATCCACATACTCAGCCTTCTACTGACACCCATCAGTTCTAGTGGAAGAGACCTGTGCTGTGAACCCATGGTCCAAACCTCTTGGATGCCTGAAGCTTTTGTTCACAGCTCTGCAGAATAAAATGTTGACTTTTTTTCAACACAGCTGCTAGTAACTGCTTAGATACCACCCTCCAAAAGAA
The DNA here is from genome assembly GCF_003343035.1 of Apteryx rowi. Lineage (NCBI taxonomy): Eukaryota > Metazoa > Chordata > Aves > Apterygiformes > Apterygidae > Apteryx > Apteryx rowi. The sequence goes on from NW_020450982.1 coordinate 1,199,872, forward strand.
ACAATACTCTAAATACTCATTACACCGTAACTGCTAGAGGAGTGCTTAATGACTCTTTAATCAGCTTCTGTTGTAAAAAACAACCCTTTGATTATACCCTGCCAAAGATACCAGTAGACCTCCAGTGACGATTGCAATGTAATGATTTTGCCCTCTAGTGGCTGAAAGACTGCTCCAGCTCCTTTGGTGTCTGTCTTAGTACATTTTTATTACATCATCCACCTTGAATCTTTGATTTTTCTAAATTTTATGCAGACTTCATCCATTACACTCAAGTACTATCTGCATCAGAGCAATTAGAATCAATAAAAATGTTTTCCTGTATATCCTCAAAACACTATATAAATGTTAACTCAGCATTTAGCGAGTCAGAAAGTAAAGGCAYTAATACATGGGCACTTAATTAATCTATGATGTATTTTCCACCAGATATGACTTAATCTCTACAAAAGGAAAAGACCTGCTAGGTCACCATCTCAATGCTTTGGTCAATTTAGGGTCATTCTGTGATGAATATCTATTATTATTTTGTCCAGTTTAATTTTAGACATGCCATTTATTCTTAGGAGTAAAAAAGATGGCATTTTAATCCTTTCCCACAGTACACTCACAGTGGTTATGCATTTAAAAAGCAACATAACTGGTTTACTGTCTATGCTGGCTACATCTTTAAACATCCATCACTTTTCTCTCCATATTCCAGACACCGGCCCAAGGGCTATAAAAGGTCTTTGTGTCTGTGTTCACCTTCCATGCGTGCTTGAGCAAGGGCTTTGGACTTCAATTATATGTTGATTTTTCTTCTTTTTTCCCTCTGGCACCCATTTTAGTTGATTAGCCCAAGTTCCCTACGGAAACAACACTTACTCAATTAAATTGTTTGTCTTTCTCATCCCCTCTCTCCTTCTCATATCTTTAGGAGCTCTTGGCCAATTTCAGCCACAACTGAAAAAGCGGTAGGTCTCATGGGAAATTCAGTTCTTACAAGTTTCGTGGTAATCCGTGGCCAGACAGAGCGAGCGAGTCGACGCAAGTGGAAGTCCACGGTTACATGGTCTGTGCGGCAGTGGCCGGTTTGTTCATCCTTGCACCAGTTCCATATGCCTCCCGGCCTCCGCTGCCTCTGGCCCAGGACTGCCACAGAGGGGGACTCTGCGGAAGCACAGGTCGACATGGAAGGGAAGGGCAGCGGGAACGGGACAGCTGGGGTCATTGCAAGGGAGAAGTTAGACAGTGAGGACACAAATCCATGTGAAAATGAGATCTGTTTTTCTGCTGCTCACAACAACTGCTTGAGGATTTTTATTTGGACTCGGTATTTGAGACTGAGATGTGATATTCGGGTAATGTGAAAGCCTCAATTCAAATGACAGAATTTAGTAGTCCCTTTCAACAAGAAAATAATAAACATTTGGATAATTCCATTCTTGTTGTTTATTTTGCCGACCATCTGTATTTAGAAGCCCTGGAAGTGCTTAAATGCTATTCTGATTACATTCCTGATCTGGCCAGAAGCTGGAAAAGCCTTTAACGAACACCCAGGGGGGTCAGGTATTTTTGAAGATGTTCCAGATGAACGTGGCTGTGCTCAGTAACAAAAACAAAACGAAACAAAAAAACCCAGGATGTGGAATCAGGAGAAACAGGTTCTTGTTCAGCTGATCCTTAGCTGATTTGCTGGGTGACATTTAACCTGTTTGATCTCCTTTCCTTGTAGGAATGGTAGAACTAGTTATATTTAGAGCATGAGTACTATATGAGACTTTGTCAAAGTCTGTAAAACCCCTTTGAGTCTCCTGTGAAAAGTATTATGATGATGTTTACATGAAATAATATGATATGGAACATATGAAATCATCACTCAAATATGTGGTTTCTGGATCACTGAAACAATAAACCTTTGAGATTCAAAAATGAATAGAATTTGAAAGATTAACTCCATCTTCAAACTTCATCTTCCTAAAATACTGAAAAAAATAAATTTTCCATTTGAAGAGCTTAAAGCACTTTACAAATATGTATAGCTGAAACTTGATAGTGCCTAGGAGACATAAAYAACCTGCTCCACATCACTCCAAAAATGCACTTAAGAGTTAGGACTAGAATCATAGAACCCCTGATTTTACCCCTATCTCATGTATCTCAACTATGATATTATTCAATTTATTCAATCAAATAAAAGCTTTCATCTTTCAAAGATGACTACTTCAGAAATAATGTTGAAGCTGTGCCAGAAGATGGTGGAATGTAGAAGAATTGAGACACTCTCATTGTTTGGATATTTTCATGATGGAAAGTCATAATTCATGTCAGTTTGGTCTAAAAATTCTGCCTTAAGTGTGATATATTGATGAGGAGGGAGGGACCAGCACATCTCACAACTTCTAGAAGGAAGTTTCTGAGTTGTTGATAGCCCTTTCTAAAAAGCTGTATGCACTTTTCCAACATATCCACATTTCATGGCCCATAGGAAGTCCTATGGTGACGAACACAAGATTTTAACTGAGAATCCCCCCAACTGGACTAGATATGGGCCTACAAGAGAGGTTACAACCTCCCATAGTAGGTCTAAATAAATAACAGTGCCTCAGTAAGTTCCAGGGGCTTCAGTGAACATGCTCTGTGCTTGATGCATTCCCTCATAGAGGCAAGACTCATTCAGTGCTCTGGCTGACAACAAACCGCATCAGACACTTCAGAAGGGACTTCCACCAGCAAACAGTAGCACAGAGGATGTTTTGTGGAGGATTTTTGAATGATCATTTTTGTGAATAGAAACCCACTCCCTCAAATGTCAACACTTTGTATGTCAGGAAAATTCTAAGGACAAAACAATTTTAGAGAAATCAAAATCTAATTCAAAATTGACTCAATATATAATACGAAATAAAAATATTTCATCTGAAAAATCATATCAAAATAGGTATTATTAAATAATTCACACAAGAATGTTGGAATGATACATTTTGACATAACAGAATTTTCCTTCCTTCCAACATAACTGTATTCTCTGACCAAAAAAGTTGTCAGATTTTTTTGACAAGCTCTAGAGTATACAAATTAAATAACCTGATTCATTCTTGTACTGATTTAATAAGTGAATGCTCATGTTTTATACAGAAAAAAATCTAATCCTTCTAAAATTCTGTTTTAATCTTTGTGATACCTTGTAGCAGTGAGTTCCATTCACTAACTGTGGTACTTTAAAAGTATTTTCTTGCCTCAACTGTAAGTGATTTACTGCACACTTTAACTTAATGCCCTTTGGTCTCATATAGCAGCAATTTTACTTTCTCTATATAATCCACTATTCTGTTTATTTCCAATATGTTCCTTCTGATTCATCTTTGTTTCTGCAAAAATTAAGACAGTTTCCATTTCTCTTAAATTACAAGTTTTCCTGCATCTTTATATGGTGGTACAACAACCAGAGCTTCTCTGCAAGCTATCCATATGTACACTAAACCAGCTCAAAACTGTTTTTCTTCTTGGATGGTCAAAAGTTAACACATCCTGCCAGTGGACAGGTCCAGTCAGCATTACCTTGCTTTTGTCAAAAATGTTTAATCATTTAGGCTACATACTTCTGTAATTCTTCTTTAGGTTAGWGCAGTAGAAATTAATCTCATTTTCYGAAATACAAAAGAGGAGCAAATCTGAATTTTAAGAAGAATGGAAGAGAAGGCTCAGAGGGGATCTTATCAATGTGTATAAACACCTGATGGGAGGGAGTTAAGACCACAGAGCCAGACTCTTCTCAGCGGCACCATTTGACAGGACAAGAATCAATGGGCACAAACTGAAATACAGGAATTCACCTTAAACATAAGAAAAAGCTTTTTTACCGTGAGGGTGGTTGAACACTGGAACAGGTTGCCCAGAGAGGTTGTGGAGTCTCCATCCTTGGAGATACTCAAAACCYGACTGGAGAGAGTCCTGGGCAACCCGCTCTGACTGACCTGCTTTGAGCAGGGGAATTGGACTAGAGACCTCCAGAGGACCCTTCCAACSTCAACCCTTCTGTGAATACGTGACAGGCACCYAAATACAAACTGAAGAAGAAAAAGGTGGGAAGAGAGACTTAAAATAAATAGAATAAGGCCAGAAATTACCATTTTGACTTCTTGTATAGCACAAGCTGTAACAGCCGCTCCAAACAGTGACAGGCCCCTTAATCTTATCTGCGTGCCCTGCAGATATTAGTGTGTGACACTGGGGGCCTGGGAGGGAATGCTACAACATTATTTTTTCCCCTTATCTCTCTTCACCCCCAGTCCCTCCAGATCTGCAGCTCTGTGAACCTGAGGGAGGAGAGAKAATGCTGCAGGTCTTGGTAGGAGAAGGGAAGACAGAGCAAACAAGCCCAGCGGGTCGTGGGGCACGGGAAGGCAGAGGACAAGGGACAGCAGARGTAGTGGGGGCACACATCTTGCATGAAGCTCATAGCTTCTGAGTGAGGTAGACCATATATATTTTAGTAAGAGCCTTCAATCTAAGTGTGGGGTTCTCAAAGTGTCTATGAACATGCAATTACATACTTTCAGTATGATCAGTTTTGATGTTTGAGGGGTTTTTTTTGGAAGATGGAAGTAAACAGAAGTATAAACCTTAATCTAGAATCTTTTTTTTTTCTTTTAATGTTTATATGCAGGGTTTAATCTAATATGTATAAAAAAAWCATCCTTTAGATCTTGCTGAATTCAAAGACGGAGCTGGGTTTTCTTTAGCAAAGAAAAGAACTGAAGCTGATTTGAAAGGAAGTGGTAGATGTAGCTGGTTCATTGTTATCTTAATCACTTTCCTTCTTTGTTGTGCTGGAGTTAAATGAATAGCAGCTGTGCATGGACATACATGACTCTCAAACTCTGGTTCATGATTTCTTGTAATTAAATCATTAAATAGACAATAAAGCTCCAGGAAAAGGGATTTCATTCTTGAAGGAATCTGACAGGCACCACTTTTGCGGCACTATTTTGGATTACGTGCTGTAGGCATGCTTACCTTTTCCGTCCTGCTTCTCATTATCGCCTGAACAATGACAGAGGCGGCAGTGGGCATCAAACCCACCATCTTTTATGCGTACTTTTTTTTTTTTTTTTAAASCTAAGTTTCTTAAGGAAGGAAGGCTCACACAATTGTGCTGCAGGTACATCCTTCTCTCCCCTTGAATTCAGGAACTTGCTGCTCAATTTCAACCACGTTTGAAAGAGAAATAAAAGTCTGAAAAAGATGGTTAGCAAGTTTCATAGCAACTGGTGACTGGCTATAGAGACAGCCCCAAACGCCTGCCCCACCTGAGGGCACAGCAGAGGGAAGGCCACCACTATCCATTCCTTCTAGTGGCAAGTGGCTTGTCAGTCAGCAGCAGGTGGGTCTAGACAACCTTGCCTGGTTATTTCTCCTCCATCAGAAGTGGCACAGGGAATGTGGTGCACATCTCTCAGGGGAGAGGCAAGATGGAGGGCAGGCAGAGAAGGAGATGGTTAGAAAAGGTGGGTTGCTTCTGTTTTCATTAGTTCTTTGAGCAGTGAAACTGTTCACACACACAAGAATTTAAGCACACCCTTAAGTATTCAAGGCATTAACAAAAATCTAAAGCATCTTGTTCATTTCAATTGCTTCTCCACCCACATTCTTCATTGAATTAGAGGATATCCTATATGCGCTTTTGTTTCACTTATTCCCCAAAGACCACTTCATTACACACCAAGCAAGGATCTTCAGCACATTCATAGTAACGTCTCAGTCATAGCATTCAGCATTACGATGCTCCTGGCACAATGGATGTTACTAAAGGTTTGAAGAGATGAACGGGCCGCACGTTTCCCCAGGGCAACACAGCAGAACAGGGACATCTAAAGAACCTGGTTCAAAACGCAGCGGGCATTACCAGCTTCTGGCAAATCCCGCTCATCTCTGAAACAGTAACACTATCAGGCTATGTGAGGATGTGCCCATCCTGGAATATATCTGTAAAACTAGTTTGCACACCCAGTAAACGCACTCCCATTTCAACACCTTGCCTCTAGTTGAAGGGAGCATAACCTTCGTTAATCAAAACCATAGTGGGCCAAATCCAGACACAATTCTACTCAAATTATTAGCATCAGAGCAAACATGAGACAGACTCTGTAGCCATCAAGATTACCTTAGTTTTCTCCAGTTGTTTTGCACAAACCCTACTGGACTGTCCTAGAAACCATGCAAGTCTCCGAGTACGTGAGTATTTCCTACAGGAAGTGCAGTTTGTCCTTGTCACATATTACAGGTCACCTTCACAGACCCCGACGGGATGACAGGCCACAGCCAGCAACAGGAAACTTTTAAAATTTCTATTTCCTTTTTCACCAAGAACTGTCTGGAATTAATTTTCTTACATTTATTTTGAACTATGAACAACAATTCTCGAGCTGGCAGTGAGGGAGGAGGAGGACATATACTGACACGATGTCACCACATGAATTATTATGCCAAGATATAAAAATAGTTTGAGAAGCAGCATGGCCAAAATTACCATATCATTTAATTACAACTGACTTTCATGACAGGCCGTCAGTTAATTAACAGTGTCAAAATGCTGAATTGCCTCCAGCTTATGCATGCTTTGCAAATGGCATGGAAGTCTTTTTTTTTAAATAGCAACAGCTTAACTGAAAATGTAAAACCTATAGTGAAACGCTTTGAAAAAATGAAGCAGTCAGCTGAACTGACATGAAATTCCCCACGCCATAAATTCACTAGCAAAGACAGTTATAATTCATTTAATTTGCTCTCTGAAGATTATATTCACATGACAATTCTTTTTTGCATTCAAAACTATTTTTCTGAAAGAGATATGAATTTAAGAGAATTACTAAAAAGGAGACTGAAGTGACTGTGGCCTGTGCAGCTGCACACGTGGCCTCGTTCCAGCCCTGGAGCCTTCTCTCCGGACTGCTACAACGTGGACAAGGGTAAAGGGGGAAAAGGCTTAGAGAAAGGTGGTTTATTTTTCTTCAGAAATGTCACCTTCGCTGATTCTCGAGTAACATACACGAATCTGGAGAAAACTCTCTTTAGAGGGAATGAGGTTTGAATAACCTTAGAAAATGATGGAATTATTTTACACATTGACTGGTAGCGATTAATACAAGAGAGAGCCTGTGGTCCCAGGGCCCTTTGTGGAAAAGGACCTTTGGACACCAGGAAAGACCTGGCCTCCTTATCACCACGTCGCCCACGCCACAAACACAGCCCGTGCTAGCAGCACATGCAAGGGGCAAGAGCAGAGCCCAGCTACGCCAAGCCTTCAGGCACACCGCGTCCAAAGAGCTTCCCCCGTTGTCCAACAAGACATAAAAGCAGGGACGGGGAAGGCAGCAGCAGAAAGGGGAGTTCTCCTCCCTTGAAGCACACCTAAGTCCTTCTTCTCGGCTGCCATCTGGCTTAACGCCCTGCCATGCAACACTGTCAAGGAGGCACCACCTTGGGTGCTGCGCCCTCAGGCACCTTCAGCTGCTGCCACTTCACATCTATTCTGCAGATCCCCTTTTCCCTCAGTCACTATTCCTGTTGGGTTGCAGGCCTACCTCCCCCCAAAACACACAGCCACGCTTGGCTCTGGTTTCATACGGCCCTCTGCTCCTTGGAGCTCGCGTGCTTTCCTCCACAAGCCACTGCTCCCCCAGTCCCTGCATGGCAATCTCACACCTAGCACCAAATCACTTATTCTCATTATAGCACTGAATAAAACTTAAATAAACGTTTTATTATAAATTATATAAAATAATAGCTTTATACAAACTGTAGCAAAGCAAAAGAAGAATACAGTGGAGGTGGAGAAGGGAGAGTGGGCTGAACAAAAAAACTCATGCTTGAACCAGTCATCAAAGGATAAGAACAGTGTCCAAATACAAAATTAAGCTGTCCTGTGAAGGGTGGGGGGAAAAATAAAGTCTTGAAACCAAAATGAAAATAATGCAGCTCCTCTCTCTCACTCACTTGCTCTTTGGTRACAAGCTCATACTTCTGTTTGGACAGCCAGAACTAGCCAGAAAGAAAAGCTCAGAATTTTTTCCCAAGAAAAAATGAGCACTTAGAAGAAAACTGATGAGTGAACATCTCCCCCTGTAGTTTGCAAAGAGCCAAGCACTTTGCTAATAGTGAAAACCCTGTCTCTTGGCTGAATAAAGGAAGCAAGTTAAAACAGATCCAGAGCTTTCTACCTTACAGCAACACGGAAATTTATACCTCAGGGTGAGTGCTTGAATGATAAAGGATAAGGCCAAAAGAAAGCAATCTGAAAATTCAGCAGAAATTGTGGCACGCTCATGGTTTCATGACTGTCCAGGTGATTAATTAGGTGTTGGAGGAAAAGATACAAGATTGAATTTTAAGATAAGTTAAGGGTGGAACTAAAGCGAGCTGGTGAGGTCTGCAGCTTATGCAGTAAGTGAAGGACTCCAAATACTAAAAAGAAATGAGAGCTTCCTAATCCGAGTTCAAAGTGCTCTTTATTAATAAAGACTTTGAGCATGAAAATACTGGAGTTTGGCAAAATTCCATTTTGTGTAACAGTCATGGAAATGAAAGCTGAACAGAAAGCAAGAAGGGTTCATTTTCCCAGGACAAGAAACACTGCAAAGCAATTTTAACAAAAAGGCGATTGTTCTGCCATGTTATGGCCGTATCACATTGAACATGTGTCGGGTGGATCCTGTTATCCATATCCTCTCTCGCGCTACAACACTACTGCTATTTCTGCAAAGAAGAAAGCCCTGACCAGAAATAGACTTTACTGCCATTTACAATAATGGAAAACCAGCTGTCATTAATTTGATTATACCTTAAATTATAAGCTTTTCAGGGAAAGCATAATCTTTTATTCTGTGCTTTTACAGCAAACAGTGTAACAAGGACTTAGTATCCAACAAGGCCCCTTATGCAACGTGATGATGCAACCGTACTTGCACATTGCATCCTCCCATGACCACTGCTTTCAGCACTCAACAGACGCTGGTGCACTCCTTCAGATATAAGCATTAGGCCAACAGTGCCTGGAAAGGCATCGTCTACACCAATTTCTTACTAGTGGGGATCACTAGTTACACAAATTGTGCTTGCAGTGGCTCAGTAAGTGCTTTGATATCAGCCTGCACTAGCCTCCTTATTAATGGAAATATAACCAAAATTCCCATTTGCCAGGAGGGACGTTGAACTCTACTGACTGGACAAGTCGGGAATCCAGCACGCATGGGCATACAGATATCAAGTAACAGAAAAACTGAGTGGAAGAAGTAAAAAATGTCACTAGTGTCACTGTAAAGATCTCCTCTCTGAGTAGAGGCACTCATTGCTGCAGGCAGGTTGTGCTCTCTTCCCCACGAGTTCATTTCTATTCTGCTAGCAAATGTGAACACAAAAGCCAGGCACATGCTAGCTTTGATCRCGTCATTTATTAAGTCAGCAGTGATAGCAAACAGGGAATCATTCAATCTTACCAGTGATAGAAAAACCCCACAATTAAATCGTATGCAAGTGTACACATATGTGTAGAGAGAACAGGGTCATAATTACACACACTCCTTCCGCTTTTCCTATGAACTTGGTGGCTCTGCTTGAACTTTCTTGTTCTCCGAGCACAGCAAGGTTTTGACTTCACAGCAGTGTAGCAACTCCCTGTTCTAGGATGTGGGATCCCTAGGTATAATTAAGCCTATACAAAACAGGCTTATTTATGTCTTGCTAAATCACATGATTGAGATTTTAGGGAGTGTTGTGAGTCAGAGCGCTTTGGAAGCCCTGCCCAGCTATTTCCTTGGCATCTCAGCTAGGAGACAGCCTGAGCCAACTCTAAGTTGCTCAGCTTTGTAATTCAAAAGTTAACAACTAGCCCAATGTTTTGAGTTTGCTAAAAAACGTTGGTACTGTACTTCAAACTGCCAGAACCCTTGCAAAAGAATTTTGCCTATGATATTTGCCAGGACTGATGTTGGAGAGATTAAGTTTTTCACAATAATGGATAAGTAAGTAGACACTAGATAAACTTTTTAGCTGCAAGTTTGGTAGTACCTATGTGTAGACATAAAAGTATTTGGACCTTGGACAGAAGTTTACAGTAACATAAGAAAGATCTTGTGGTATCTATCGTATAAGAGTCATTAGAATAAGTAACCTTGTTGTACATTTCTCTGTTGACCATAAGTGGCTGTAAACTAGGTAGCAATGTTTGACCAAATTTTATGGCCAAGGACATAGGACTGGTAAGTGCAATGCTAGCCAATAGAATAAGCATAGTAAATACAGCAGGAAGCTGCTTTCTTGGGGGGGGGGGGGGATTTCTTTGGCATCTGCCCTTTACGTTGCTTTTACCAGATCAAAGAGAGGTTCCAAGTATAAAAACTGCAATTATTTTGCTTTAACAGGATTACTTCACTATAGCAGTATCAAGTATTACAGCTTGTTTTCATTGTGCTGGTAGACAACGCATGTGATACCTCCCACAGCAATTTTTCCATGGGATTGTTTAGGAGGGTAAACCTAATTAAGAACGAGTATTTAATCAGCTCTCTCTTATCTTGGCTTATCTAAGAGCTAACACACAAGGGCAAAAATTGAACCAAAGCGCATCTCAGACAAATTTTAATACAGATTAATGGCTCAGCAGAGAAACTAACAAAACAGAGAAGTTCTCATCATGTTTATTCAAGGCAAGATAAGTCTGGTTCTGAATAGATACTAGTTCATTTGCTCTTTCCTGACAAATACTGGCCATCTGGAATCAAAATGAACCCAAGGGTCCAAGCAGTTTGAAAGTATCAGTAAATCCTGTGATGTCAGGCAGCCCAAAATCAACAGCTCTGTTTCTCAGACAATACTCACAACAGCTATAGAGAAAGGAAGACGACAAAATTAGCAGTCACCAAGGAAGACGCACTTGGTATACATTCCTGATGATGACACCCTAAAGCCATCAAGGAAATGTCAGTAGAAGACATTTAAACCTTTTATTACAGCTTACTGCAAACTCATAGAGTGTTTGTGCAGAGTACAAACAGGAAAAGAGTATGCATTTTGCATGGAAAAGTTGCCACCAGTTAAGGTGTTAAGGATATAACTCTGCTGAGGAACCTCTGCCCCAAAGAACAAGCAGTCCTGTTCAGAGGATTCACCAAGTTCTCAGTGACCCAGATTGTAATATAAAAATCCTCTATAATTAAACAAAACAAAAAACACACCAAGAGAGAAGACGTATACCATCAGAAACAATAGCTAGATTACCCCTTCAAAACTTGACTGTAGCCTTTAAGAGAAAAACAGTGGGTGGGTTATTTTTATGGAAAATCCATTTCAAGGTTTTTGGGAGAACTGAGCTGGAAAAAATCACCATGTAATGGGATAAACTATTACAGCTTCAGGGATAGAAGTGGACAACGGKATTTTGCAGTGCACACTGCCAATGAAAGATTCTTCCCTGCAACTCCAAAGGCAGGAGAACGGACAGAAGTTATGGGATACCCGTGTTCAAAGTTAATCATTTGCAACAACACAGAAAACCATAGTGCTGAGAGAAAGGTGATGCAGAAAAGACTAGAAAATGTAATACGTTCCCTGTAGCAAATACCTACAAGAGCTCAATGCAACATTTTTCAGAAGACTGGCATTGTTTTTGTGTCAATATAGAAGTCTCAGCAAAATACTCAAATATCCAGCAGCAGATTCTTGAGTCTTTCAGTCAAGCTGAGAAAGCAGGCTGTGGGAAACTTAAGATGGACAGGGAGAGAAACCCTTATTCAAAGTAAAAATTATTGCAAGTCCTATTTGCTTTCCTTCAGAAGCAYGCAAAAGGCAAGCCATCACTAATTACAACTATCACTCACACAGAGCACAGCAGAGTCTCCAGCAATAGAGCAAATGCTTCAGAACSAACAGAAAAGAAGCTTCAGTTGCATCATTACTCCCTGGAGACTGTAAAAATGCTGTAAGCAAACTAAAGCTATTTCCAATTAAACACTGTGTGTTAGAGACCATCTAAAACAAAATTTTTCTCACAACAATGGTAATTTTTTCTGAAAATTCTCCTTACAGGTTATTTAGYGACTGATGTTTTCAGGGAACAAGAACCTGCAGCATGAATCAAWACCTTAGTCCCTGACACAAAACACCACCGCTCACTGACCGCCTGAAAAGAGGCACGCAGAATGGCCGCAGAGGGGGAAGGCTGCGTCCGGGTGCTGCGCAACCGCAAAGCAACRGGACGGCTGGGTCAGAGGTAACGCCACGCTCGGATTACAGGCTGCGTTCAGCTTATCAGCCCGTGCTGCAGGCAATGCCCGCGCCTCACAACTTTGCCTGTATCGAACCCCTATTTCACGTTTCATGGTTTAAAAACAAACTGCAAGTTATTGTAGCTGACCAGATTGGTTGCCCAAGGCATCAATATGGCAAATCCTTCCCGTCTTCCCAAACTCAGCATGACCCTGGCAGCAGCACTGCAAGTTCCCACATCCTATCTTGCCAAGACAAGCCTCAGATGCAGAGCAAGCAGTAAAAGCAGGGTTTGAAGGCTAGGTCGGTCTGCAAGGCCCATTTGCTTGATGTCATCTTTACCAAGCGTGCCCCCAAAAATATCGGTTGCAGTGTGAACACTTCCCACCAAGGCAAGTTACCATTCATTTTACAGTGAAAGCCAACCCGTTGTCAAATGGGAAGGCGACAACAGCCGACAGAGTCCMCAAACCTACAGCTTCCTCTGGAGGCACCTGCTCACACAGAACCAACTGCTGAACCTACAGGCTCAAACATCACTACCGAGACTCAGGATATAGTTTCCCAAGGTGGTTAAGCCAAGCACACAAAGCTGGCAGGGAAAGGAAAGGTCAAGCTTTCAGCATGTGCCAGCACTACCATGCACAGCTGTGTGACCAGCCTTAACAGTGGGGTGAGCTGGAAACTGTTTGAAAACTAACCTTACCGAAAAAATGTAATTTATACCCAGATAAGCAAGGCAATCCAGTTGACCTTACAGCTCAGGTACTACTGCTGGCGCTTAAGAGAACCAAGGAAAGGTATCTCTCTTGGTGGCAGGGAAGCCTCAAATTCCTTTAGGCTCTCATGAAACTTCACCTTTAGCATTAAAAGGCTTGGTATCCCACCAGCAATCTGTTGACATTTCAAATCTTCACTTACCTATGTTTGTCAATAATTTGTATTGCTTGGAAATTTCCAGCTCCACACACGCTTTCAAAATCAGATCTGATGTTCTTAAAATGCAGCTTGTGCGACATTTTCCAATGTCTGTAGAAAGCTGGTCACATGGAACTTGCTCTTCTTTTCTTTGGCTGCTAAGTTGCATTAAACAGAAGCTAAAAATACATTAAATACTTTCTAGTATTACTTTTTGATATAAGCAGTTGTTATAGCTGCCACAGGGATGTTGCAAGAAAGGGGAAGAGGTCTTGTAACTACTATTTAGTTGGGATATGTCTACTGAAAGTTCAGAATGCCTTGGTGTGTATATATATATACACACACTATACATATACACATATATATTTTAAACATTTGCCTTAGCAACGATACCTTACCCCCCCCCMAAAAAATAAATAAATAATCAAAGCAACTTCAAGAACTCAAATGAACAGATAATCTCCTTTTACTCCAAGCAGGCAACAAATTTAGCATAATTATGAAATTTATCTGCAATGCAAAGTTCAAGGAAATRCTGCCTAATACACGAGAATCTGATAAACACCGGGTTGCCAAGAGAAAATCGTGTCTGAGCGAGCTATGGACCTGTTATTCAGCRAGAAAATATTTAACAGGACTGACAGCCCACCAAACAAGACACATTTAATATCGTGTGGAAGTAAACCAGCTTTTCATAACATTTGCACAGATGTCGCGCTCTTCTCTCAGGAACCATGCAGGTTTCACGTTCATTAACTCACATGCCACGTACTTATATGATGCAGAGCGGTACCCCTGGAGTACAGGCAAGCCGAGGCACTGTAAGATGTAGAAGGTTGTTTTTTCTTGCCAAATATGCAGTGCCAGCAACTGATACAGAAGTCCAACTCCCAACCCCCCCTACCCTGCTCTAGACATAAATCCATGCTTCCACCCAAACGTACCAGCAAGACCAGGTTTACTTCACTTGCTCTGCTTGGTTATCTGACTTCTTGATCAGCATTGCTGCCCCCATGTTTCTGAATAAATCCATTAAGTTCTTCAGTGTCTGCAAGCTCGTCTTTGAAAAGGGGGGAGGGAAAAATAACAAAAAATTATTTGCTGGGAAAGCAAACAGTTGAACAACCATTCCCTCTACTTCTGCTGTCACCTCTATAAAGCTGCTAGGGCTATTGCGATGTGCTTCCATTCTGCATCACTGAATTTGCTTGAGTACAAAGCATGAATGAGTTTTGATCTTCAGAAAAATCTGTACATTCCCTTTGCTAAGCAAAACAACGTAATTTTCTAATGGTAAGAGCAGGCTAACCCTAAGGGCCAGCGGAAGAACTCATTCACCCAGCTTCACCTAGAGGGCTTAGTTTGCTCAGCCCCTCCAGCTGCCCCTCATATCTGGGGTGGTGCTGTCCGACTCCAGGGAAATACCGGAAAATCCTCACCAAGAGATTCCTCAGCAGAGACTTGAATTCATCTCTTACATGAATCAATCCACAGGTTTACTGCACTGTGTTGTAGCAGTAACTTCCTCAGTTCCTTCCTGTTAACAGCAATACACTGGTCAATACACTAGTCAGTAAATCAACCAGCCATAAGACCTGCAGCTCTCACTTTGTACAAACTGAATCCAAGACGGATTATTTGTGAAAACCCTGGCAGAAGGGATTTCATAGCAGCTACTAGTTCCCATGGAAAGTTGGCAAATAGTAGCAAATTATCAACAAATTATCAACAAATTTCGGTACAACTTCACCAGCAATTCATATTTCATCCTAATCTTTTTTTTGTCCAATCTTCAAGTATTCCTACATAGTAACAAAAAGACAAAAGTTAAAAAAAAATTATCTGCACCCTAATTTTGCAACATCTTTTCATGTTGTGTTCTGTTTATATCAACTCCTTCCACCCTACCTACATTCTTAGCTGCAATTTTTTTATATTTTTTATTGTATTTTTTATTTTTTAAACTGGCTGCGGCACAGGGACTCCCTTAGCAGCACTCAATACCCATATCAGCATTACTGACTATTGTATCCTCTGCACGCCGTCATACACGAGCGCTTTTTCACAGAACAAGCGCACCGCAACTGCGGGATTTTACAAACTTGCTCTGGTACCTGAAAAAGCCAACCTGCCCCAGGCATCCCAACTACAAATCAGGGAGATGCACAAGTCACACATGCCAAATTTGATTCTTTCAGTCATTCTGTCAATCATCCCTGGTTCAATTTTGATTCTTTCACACGCAGTCCAAGTGATGTTTCAACCTACGTTCTGCTCTATTTACCAGATACCTTTTTCAAAGCACTGCAAAGAATATGTCTGGTATCTTTAATACATCAACAGTGTTAAGTAGGGAACAAATAAGCTCAAGGGCTTCAAAAGTACAGTAAATATCATGCTCTAAGCCAGGATAAGAATATTTTAATGTTACCTGTCTGCCTCAATGTGGGGAGTTTTTACTGTAGGAGCACTCCCCAGTAACTACCCTTAATAATTCTGCACCTCTATCAGCACATGCAAACACTTATCCACTTACACCATGAATAAATACAAAGAAAAAAATTGCTTTTTCCACAAGAGCCTTGATGGGTTATTTTTAATTAAAATCAGTTTAATGATTGATAAGCTCTAGTATTTCAGCAGCAAATCAAAAGTGGTTGACTGTTTTCAGATACAATGAAAAACTGAAGATAATATAACTACATAAGCTAGCATATTTAGATAGGTTACTGGTTTTCAAACATAGGAAAGAGTGAGGGTTTAATATGTAAATTGTCATGACCAAGAGCAAAAATGCAATGAATGCATTGTAAGAATCAGGAACTTCAACTATATAAGCTTACTGAATTCTTTTATTTCCAATGCTTAATCTCTCACAAAATTACTCTCAACATACTTCCTACATCAGAAACCAATGGTTTTTCAGTATCTGATTAGTACTGGGGGGAGGGTGTCCCATACATAAGGTCAGCACAGTTTGCCACTGTGAAATGCTCTTCGCTTATGCCCCTTAATCAGGGGGAAGGCTGCAGATACCTGCTTCTAGGAGCTGGCAGAGGCAGCAGAAGGCAATTCAGTCAGCCTGTGTGCACATGAACCAGGAACCATCTCTTCCTCACAAACAGGACAAGCGAAGCTGCAGCTGATTCAAGATTAGCCATACAACAGACCGAGGTTTCACTCGGCGCCGCAGGGAAGAGGAGAGCGGGTATACAGGAGTGCAAGTCCTACGGCTCTGAGGATCCTCCCCAACCCCGCGTATCTCGCAGGGTAGCTGTCACCCAGGCTGCGTTACTGTTTAAAACAGCAGCAGCAGCCGCCTGTTGTTCCTCAGCTGGCGCTGATGGGAAGAGGGGACAACACACAAGAGGAGGCAATTCCTCTTTTGTACTGTTATTTTATTTTGTAGTAAGATCCATGTAGTATATAAAATATAACAGGAAAAACTGAACAAAACCTAGAAAATAAATTGTCCAGCTGACAAACCACTACAGCTCTGCTGTCCTGGTTCTCTGATGTTACCAGAACTCACGTACTGTTTACCTTGTACTTTACAGTTCTCTAGCGTATGAGCCTACATAAAAAGCTGGTATGCTTCAATTAAGCCCGAGTTAGATGACAGATGTAGAGGAAAAAATGGCTTTCTTAAGCCACAGCTGCCCCTGACACAGGTTACAATGATATCTAACTATACTGTAATAATGCTCATTACATCAAGAGCCTTGAAAGAGCCTCTGAAAAAAAGAATTCACATTAAGCATTTTAAAGGAAGGTCATAAATACTGCACTGTACCTATGGTACCTCCCAATATCCTCTTTATGCCTGAGGAGCATTTGTGATTTTAGTAAGCTACTACATAGATGACACCAAACCTAGAGGTAGGTTACAGGCAAAGGTAAAATACAGGCAAAAAAGATCCCTTTAGAGCTAGTCGTTGCGCAAACCGCCCAGCAGGAAGCAAGGCAAAACGTCAACAACTCTCTCCTCCCACCTTAAATTTACATTGCTCACATGGTGCATTTAATTTCTAGTGCCATAAAGAACGACAGTGGATCATCAGCTGCTAGTAAATGCAGTCATGCCAAAGAGAACAGCTTGAAGTTATTCAAGCAAAAATCTGTTACGGTGCAGAACTAGTGCACTGAACTGTTATCCCTTCAAGTTCAGGAAGTGACTTGATGGTAGAGAACTGAAGGGTTTGGGGTTTTTTTTAATCTTTTGACATGGGAAATACTCTGCATAATCAACAGGAGAACAAACTGCTAAGTCTACGTGGTAGGAGTCAAATACATTAGCTTGACTCAAAAGGTTAGAGGAGAAAGAAATTTAGAAAGGAGAAAAAAGCACACTTTTCTAGAATAAAGGGTGGGTTTAAAAAAAAGTTACTGCACCAAACAAGCTGGTACAACAGCTTGTCTTCGTTATCATCTGGGATCAACATAAGGTTGATAACAAACAGCATGTGTACATTTCAACAAGAATGAGAAACACATTTGTAAGTACAATAGTTAACAGCAAATTAAACCCAAGTTTTAATGGTGTAAGCCTTCAGGTTAGGAAATGTGGACAAGACTTTCCTCTTCATTACTTTCCTGTGCACTATTTGGTGAAAATCAAAAGTAACAATGCTCAAGATTCATTTTATTTCTACTTCCAAAGGAAAAAGGGAAAAGGTTAAATAAAATTGTTCTCCAATTTGTTCTCCACTATATGTACACCCACACACATACACACACGCACATGCACACACCCCTCAAACTGCACTGACATTTCTTTTTGACCAAAAGAGTAGATCCTGGGAGTAAGTGCAAAATGCAAAATCAACTGACAGAAAATGCTGAACAAACAGCATCATAAAAATACAAAATATTTA
This sequence comes from Apteryx rowi, assembly GCF_003343035.1. Classification (NCBI taxonomy): domain Eukaryota; kingdom Metazoa; phylum Chordata; class Aves; order Apterygiformes; family Apterygidae; genus Apteryx; species Apteryx rowi. Next base: position 1,217,913 of record NW_020450982.1, read on the forward strand.
TATTACTGAACTATTAACAGATGATGTTCTCCGTTTCTTTAAAACTTTGGAACCACATAGCTGATTTCTTAAATCTAGTCCATGCCAGCTTCCAGAACTATTAATGATTTAGTTAGCTTCGTTCTTTGATGCTTCATCAAAGTTTTCTACGAGATCTGAAAAAGATGAAAGATATTTAATACAGTAATGCCCAGTAACAATGTCTTCATATGCTTAATGAAAATGCACGTTATTAGAAAGATCGAGTCATTCTTAACTAGACTCATGTACACAGTTTCTTCTGGGGAATTTCAAGGGGCTTTAAAAAAGTGTGTTTGTCTGAACATACAGAAAGAACTAGAAATGCAGCAATGCTCATAAGAGTGGAAGTTTTAACATGAAAAAATTAAGATCCGATTTTCAGATGTGTTCTACTAGCTTGAGATTCAAGCCATCAGTTAGGCACCCATTAGCCGTTACATTTCAAGAAACAGAAAACTTTGAAGAGACCTGCATGTTCTTATGCAAGATCATAAAGAAATAAGTCAGTTCTAGAACAAGCGAAACTGAGCCTCTAGATGACCAGTTTGTTGCTTTGGCTAATACACTATAATAACCGCGTTCTTCTGGATGCGTCAGTATCAGCTGGCAAATTAACAGTTTACTATATATTTGTGCCTTGATAAACTTTCAAACATTGATACTGTTTTTTTCTTATTACAGAAATAAACATCCCCATTCCAAACTCCGATTTAAAAAGAACAACCTGATAACTATGTCAATAGTGTCATTTTACAAATATTTTGCTTTGTAACCTACATCCCTATACAGACATTATCTAGATCACCTACTCAACCTCCCTGGAAGTATTTTTACCGAGAAGTTAAACAATTTGCCCAAGCCAAAATATTTTCGAAACCTGGAATCCAAAATTGTCGCTGTTTTAATGCTATTCGGTATATGAAGCTTCCTTTAGCAAGTGAGAAGTACATAAAGAGCAAAAATTTAATTGCATGAAGTATTTATACAATAAACAGCCATATAAGCATATGTGCCTACCTGGGACATCATCGTCTTCTTCATCAATGTCTTCAGATTTTGGTGCTTTACTGTCCAAAACTATAAAAGAAAACCAGTGCTGAGTCCTTGTTATACAGAATTAGGGACAACCACACAGTGAAATAAGAGCCATAATGTACGTTAGAAAAGAAAGCATTTGTTTTTCTGATGGTGGCAGACACACAAACGATAGGTATCAACCGATCCGCAGTAACCAGCATGAGCAGAAGGGCCATTTGTGAACGTTCTTAGACCAAAGTAGACATGTTAGCACTGCTCTTTTTCCACATTATGGGGATACCAAATCCCCACCTAACAAAAGGTCAGATGATACTGAATAACCCCAATATTACTAAACCTTCTAACAAAAACAGTGCAGTGCGTTTCAACACAACGATAACGTGGTGCCAACCAAGGCCCAACACACCATATGACTCAACTACCTAGGGGCCACAACTATAGCAAGAAGTATTTCCATATCAACCTGTTCTTCTGTACCTCACAGAACTTGAAACACGCTACAGATAATCAAAGGAGTGCAAGAACTATTTAAAAAAAAAGATTTCTTCTCATTGGTCCACCTAATTTAACACTTGCTTTTTGGCATTATCCTAAGAAAGCATAACAAACATCAATTGGTACTGAGGTTTTGATAAACAGGTTCATGTCAATCCATCTATCTGGATTTAATAGGTAAAAGAAACTACATGTTAAATGTCAGTAATAAAGATAGAAAAATAGCACCCCTGCTTTCAATTAAACTCTGAACATTTGACATACAGAAGAAATTACTTTTGTTTTAGAAATAACTATATTTGTTGGAAATATCAGAGCAGATAGCATGCATTTTCTAATTCCAAATATGGACAATTGGAACTTGTCCAATTACAGTCCTTTCAACGGCCATTTCAGTTACTGCTGAGGACAAAAACAGTAAAAATATGCAAAACAAAGGAGTTTTTGGACTACCCAATTTCACCAGGGCTGGGTATTAAGAACTAGTTTTCAGCAGTATACAACACAAAAGATGAACTCTGATACCAATACTTGTAAAGAAATTTTACCTGTTCCGCACCCTCACTAGGCTTTTACAAATGAGTATCAGAGTTGACAGATTACTTGCATACTTTAAAGTCCTTCTCATGTTCTCATTTCATAACATAGAGCACTAAGAATAAATCCCCGCCTATTCAGGAATGACAAAGTTGCTTCGGGAAAATAGTTGACACCTCTACAAATCACGCTACAGTGGTTCACCAAGGAGAGGATATTCAAGCAGTGATTCTCCCCCAGGCTCCATTACTCAATTGCAATACTTTATCACATTGTGACAAAAATTATAGTAATAGTTATACCAATACATCACTGCTGCTGTGGTTTTACAAGGAGCAGTAAATAACGAATATTAAAAACATACTTGATTTTGAAAAAATTTTTTTTCAAAATCTTGTTTTTCTTCCAAAGGAATTACAGATTAGGAGACAAAGAGCATGTTTCTTCCTCTATATCCATAGCATAAACCCATTTTGTATGAATGACAAATCAACTTCCTGATAAAATAACCTGATGAGTCTCTCTAGGTAAAACTTGAACTACTCTTACTTTCTTCAATATTTTGTCATATGCACTTTTCTTTTAATTAACATTCCCTTAAATATCTTCACAATGATCAATACTGAAATTGTTTTCCATGAGGCCAATATTTCTATATTAATTTCATGCAGTATCTTTTTGTGCACTAGAACTTCATTTTTGTAGTTCCTAACAAATTCCTTTATTTTTCTTACAAAATTCGTGTCAACTTAATAAAGATCGCTTAAAAGAATTTTCTTCCTGCATTTTGAACAATAAACTACACATTCAAAAAATGCAGGGTGTTAGAATACACTAAATACAGAATTACAGCATGCCTAACTTACTACAAGTATTTAATATTTTAATATCTGATATAATATCATACTCTGCCTATATGGAATCTTGAAAAAACAAGGGGAAATAGGTTTTCCACTATATTTCTGCAACAGTGGCAAATAAATAAAAGCAAATATGTTTTTGATTGCTTTTTGATTTCTAAATCACATATGCTGTATTAAAATTTTAACCCAAACTTAGTAACTTTTCACAACAAAGGATTCCAAAAAGACCTACCTTGTCTTGGGAATTGTTCAGCTAACTTTCTGAGACTTGTTAAGCTGTCAGCACCAAGCTGGCTTAAGATGCCTGGAAGCATTTCTGTGATCGGTTTAGCCTCTGCATGCCCAGTAATTGCAAAAGTGTTAGCAGAGAGGGAAGCTTGAACCTTGGGGTTGTTGAAGTGAATAACTGTTCCATCATCTTTTATCATGTTCACCTGTTTTAATATATATTAATATCATTTACCAAAACGGTGCAGCACCTTGTTGAACAAGCTTAATAAATAATTCAAATATTAAAATATAAAGAAATTACAGAACTAGTACTCCTAGAAAATAATTAGAACTGTGAGAAAAATATCTAGAACTAACACCACCTGAATTGGAAGTAAAATAAAGAGTTAATGATAGAAGGACTCAATCATGAAAAGGCAGAATTTAAGAGCTAAAATTCCTTTATGAAACACTTATCTGAATACTAAGCAATAAATTTACAAGGCTTTTATGTTATCATACAGTTCATGCATATTTTTGACAAAGAACAACAACATACATAGTTATTAGGCGCCAGAGTCTAAACTAATTAATATCAGGGTCATCTAGGGAAAAAAAAATTTTAAATCCAACTCTGTGTTAACTGTTTACAGACTTAAGGCTCTAACAGAAAAACCTTGCCACGTAAATTTAAGACATTGCCATTCCCAGCTATCTGGGTCACCTAGTAGCAAAACGTTACTGCTTCTGCAGCAGAATTGGCAAAAGCGCAAGATTCACAATCTGGCATACTTGCTGGAAACTGCCCAACACATGGATTTTTCCTCTCGCACATCATAGAACTGGACATTTATACACCAGCTAGCACTAGAAGAGGGTCCCACGGCCTCCTAATAATTCCACAATGTCTCTTAAGTATATCATACAATGATCCTGCTCCCTTTCCCCCTCCATGGTCTTCTGAATCGACAAGAATTGACTGTTAGAGCCAGGATAGCAGCCTGTTTTGCTCCTACTGTTGAAGGTTATACCGGCATACTTGTGGGGGGGTTAGTTTCCATTTTTTAAGTTAAAGGGAGAAAGAAAGGAAAGTTAAAATTATCTGAAGAAAAATCCTTTTAACTGAAATAAGAAAGAGGACAAGTAGAACCCCTTCAACCAAGTAGTGGCTATAACATTTAAAAAAATTAGGGTTTTCTGACAAATTTTGTTTTAGTATAAGTTACAGGGAAAAAAAACAAATTTGAGAACTAAAAAACAAATCTCAAATATGCAAATACTTAAGTTACCTATCTTCACATAGCAGTATAATTCAAAATAGGTTTCAAACTGGAAAACCAGGTGCGTTGTCCTCCTATAAAACTAAAGGAGGCCCTTCCCCTTGCACATGGGGAAATGGTAAAGGCTTCAGGCACTATCATCTTATTTAAAAGCCTCTTTACAAGACAACAACTACAACAAAAAAAAAAGGGGGGGGGGAACAACCCACAAATGAGCTACTTATGTTTGACTCAACATTACTAACCTCCTCAAGTTCTTCTGTTCAGACAAAATTTACCAGGGTCAACTTGGGTCTACCTGAATTACTGGAATTATATACCTAATTATCAAGGTAGAAGCATTTTTAGATAATCTTTCTTCACACCAATACATTTTATATCTTAATAGCTCTGTGAATAAAGATCTTACACTCTGGGGGGGAAAAAAATACAGACAAGAACTGTGTTCTTCTTTAGGTTTGTGTAGCACAGCATATACATCATCATGCTCAAGTAAATAGACAAATAATAATGTTTCTGTAGCAGAGGTATGAAAACTTACAGGCAAACCAGGCTTCTACTCTGAATTTGTATTTGCCTTTGGAAGAGAGGTATACACTAAGTGACCTCTGAAGGCAACTTCCAATCCTGCTTAAATCAATTAATCACAGATTAAATACTGTACTCATTTAATGAATACTACAGTAATATTTAGTTCATGATGAAGGAACATTTCCTCCACCCACATATTAGTTTCACATGCTCTCTGGTATTATGGAAAAATGTCAGTGTTCCAATTCATATTTTATACTAAAATATTTATACACATTAAAAAAGTTGAAAAGATACTCAAGGAATATCTGAAAACTTTCTATTTCTCTTTATGTAACAGAGGAGCCGTTTCCTTAGAGTCTTTTCCAGTGCTGTAAAATCATCACAGTCTCTTGTGGCTACTGCAAGCAATTCTGGTTTATTTTCATGCAGTGAGAAGCATTTAACTTTGATAATACAGATTAGCAAGTGCCTACTCCAGGCATTTTGATGCCTTTTTTTTTTTTAATATATATTTTGTACCACATGATTCTTGCTTTAAAAGTGAATGCACAGTAAATAAGCGTTTGCAGCTCCTCTATTAAGTAATCAAGTTCAAGAAGTCAAGAAACATGAGAAGTTTTGTCCAGCGATTAATGCAAGATACGCATATCATAAACAGCTTACTAGCTTCTATCACCACTATCTGGCCAGCAGAAACTTCTCCCTTCTTTGTCTAGATATGTATGCATTGATGTAAGTGAGATAGAGCAGTCGATCAAGTAACTTCACTATGGTCAACACAATCATACCAGCATAAAACTCAGACATTTCTTAGTCTTTCAGTAACCAGACCTATGAGTTTTGGAGGGGAAAGAGAAATGCGTCGTTTAAAACAACAACAAAAACAAAAAAACACCACAACAGTGAATTTAATTTCACACAAGAAACATTTATTTTATCACTATACCTCTTCAATGCCAGCAATGTTATTTACTGCCAGTTTTTTGAGGGAACTCTGAAGTTTTTTGTCATCAGCTGTTGCTGTTCTGTGCACCACCTTCTTCTTTCTGCGAGCTGTTCCCTGAAAAAGAATCAAGAGATGACAGTCAGCAATGCTCAGGATCTCACTACACTTCAATTTTAAGTTACACCACACTCGATGCAACATTTCTTTAAGGTATGAGAAAGCTCTGCAGTCAAAAATGCTTCTCTACTTATTTCTGTCATCTACAGTTTAGGAGTCAGTTCCAATCTCAAGTTTTCTTTAAGTGTAAAAGACAGAAACAATACTGAACTACTGCAGTACTTTCCCACAAGCTAAATTATAAGACTAATACTAGTAAGCAATGTGTAAGAGCACATCCTCAGAATTTCTTACTCCTTTCCCCTCCCCCCCAAGATGAAGCACAAATGCAATGATTTAAAGAGTTCAAGCTTTCATAACCAAGTAATTAACACTTTTAAACTGTTCTACTGACAGCAATTTCAGAATTTCTACTTCACCAGCTTTGCACAAAAAAACAAAAAAACAAAAAAAACCCAAAAAAACAAAAAAAAAACAAAAAAACAACTATGGTTAGGAGATAAATGCCCACGCTGAACTACCTATACATTTTTTGTGTCACATTATTAGCTACCTGCTGGATCAGAGGAAAAGTCAGCTCAGTGTACAGTCAGATGAGCCCTGGAATTGGCAAGGAGGGAAGGAGTAGAACTACCCAATAGGGACAAGAGAAAGGAAAAACTGCAGTAACCAACAGGTAAGCGCACCCTGAGCTACCAGAGATCACAACAGATCACCAAATTAAAAAGAAAGCGTACACACTGAAAATTACTTATCCAGTGATCATGAATTGAGAGCAAATTGCATTTTAGCTAGCAGTACTATGATCCCGATCACAAGGGAAAGGGTATTTTTTTAGACCTCTAAAGTATACCTAAGTTAARTTTTATTTTTTATTTTTTTATGAACTGAAGTCTGTGTTTTGGAAAACAAGTTTCAGAGAAGTTTCACCTTCAACCCATAAATTACAGGAAATAGTGCATCTCTGAAGAGATTTTGTGTTTTTCTTACCTTTCCTCCTATTCGGACCTGAGCTTGAAGTTTGGCAAGTTTTTCTTGATTCATAGTGCTGTTTCTAAAGAAGGAAATATAAATACAAGTTAACTGTCAAAGTATTAAGAAAAATAACTTGTACAATCCGTTCTAGAAGTACAATTAAAATTGCAGAGTTTTTTTAAACATATAGATAGTTCTCCAAAATGGTGCAAACACACAGCAAACAAAAAGCTTTAAAGCCATATCACCTAACTAATAAAAAACATGCCTACGCAAGTTTGTTTAGCTGAAATGTCTGCACTATTATGAAGCAGATTAACGAGCAATTTAATTTTGCAGCAGTTTTAATAACGAAGTATTAACTGTTAATTTACAAGTATGTCAGTTTACTGTTGGAACAGTTCGATCAGCCTAAACTGCTCAGAACTGACCCAAAGCAGCACGTATAGCACAACTGCTTCTAGAAAAAACAGAAAAACACCTTTAACAGAGCTCAGAAAAAAGAGTCACCACTAACCTACTTCTATAATATTATTTCCAAATAATGAATCTCTAATACTTTTAACTAATAAGCTAACTCCAGACTAGCTGGAGTTCATGTATAAAAAGATTTCTTTCAGGGACCTCCAGCAGCTCCAGTAAGTGGGAAGTTAGTCAAGCGGATTCTCCTTCAAGCGGGACCTTTCGCGGCTGGCAGGGCTGGGAAACCCCTCAAGGCTTCCAGCACAGTGAGGAGGTCATCGGTGACACCCCGAATAAAGGGAAACCCCCTCTGAACTCGCACCGTGCGGAGCGGAGCGGGAAGGGGGCTCCCAGGGGCCACCGGCATTCCGGGATCCTCCAGCGCCGCCGGGGGGGGGGGGTCACCACACACCGGAGCGCCCGGGACAAAGGCCTCCAGCCCGCAGCCCCGCTCGCCGCCACCCCGCACGGCCCGCGGAGGGCGGCCCCGTCCCTCGGCAGCCGGCGAGGCAGCGCAGCCCCGGGGGAAGGGGGGGAGAGGACCGAGCCGAGCCGCGGAGGCCCCCGCACCGCCCAGCCGCGGCTCCGCGGCGCTGCTCTGCGCGGAGGGGAGGGGAGGGAGCCGGGCTGCCCGTGGCGCCAGCGCCGCTCCCTCACGGCCGGGCCGGGCGCGGCCCCTCCCCCCGCGCCGACCGCCGCCGCCGCGCGCCCCGGGAGAGGGGGGCGGCGGAGCGGGGCGGGCGGGCGGGCGCGGGGAAGTTCTCACCTGCGTCCGGCGGCTCCTCCGCAGCCCAACACGCGGTGAGAACAAGATGGCGGCCGAGGAAGGAAAGAGGGGCGCACAGAGAAAGGAAGCCTCGCGCCACGTGACGGCGCCAGCCCGCCCGCCCCCGCCCGCCCATTGGCGGCGGCGCCGAGGCACGTTCGCGTAGCCGCGGGCGCGGAGGGAGGCGGGGGCGAGCGCGGTGCCTGCTGGGAGTTGTAGTCCTCCCCGGAGCAGACATGGCGCCCAAGCATAAAGCGAGCCCGGCCCGCTCGCGTACGGTGCGGCACGGTCCTGGCCTGTTACAGCGGCGCAGCACAACACCGGCTCGCTATATCTCCTTTATCTAAAACGGGGCGGGGAAAATACTAAGCTTCGCAAAGCGGGAGGGCCTGCAGAGTTCCTGCCCGCAAAGTAAACGGGAGTTTTGCAAGTTAACGCAAAGTCTCCAGCGAAGGTGCTAGTCGCCGCACCCCACCGGGGCGGGGGCAGGGGCAGCGCCCCGGGACCGGTACGGCCGCCGGCTGCCCGGGTCTCCCCCGGCCTCGGACAGCGCCCGGGGCGCAGCGGCTTCAACCGCGCGGTCCTGCACTTGCCGGCAACCTCTCCCCCTTCGTAGGTCCCCACTCATTTAATAAGTTTGCGGCCGGTTTTACCTTCTCAGGCACCTGGGGCAACTCTGAGAGTCGGGGAAATAGTGTTTATGTGACAGAGAATAATAAAAAAACATAACAAATAAAAGTCGAAATCCAGCGCTGCCCATTCCCGCCAAGTCTTAATTGTGGGGGGTGGGGGGGAGACGGGACACAAGGGCTTTTGGGGCCCGGCTTGATCGAGGATCCGCCTGCGGCCTCGGCTGCCCGCCCAGAGCGGAAGGAAAGCGGCGCAAGCGGGAGCCCCGAAAGCCGGGAAAGAAAAACCCTCCCGCGGGGGCCGCCACCCTCCTCCGCCTTTCGGCCGGGAGGCGGCGGCGCTGCACCGCCCACATCCGCCGCACATCACTTCCTGCCCTTAAAAAAAAAAAAAAAAAAAAAAAAAGGAAAAGGGGGAGAAAGAAGAGAAAAATCAGCGGGGCCGGTGCGATCCCGAGCGGGGGCGGCACTGCGTGAGCGCCGGGGGCCCGCGTGGCGCCATGGCGGCCCGGGCGGCGGCGGCCGCCTCCGTGTCCTGCCTGTGCCTGGCGCTGGTGATCGCGGCGGCGGCGGCGGACGGGCTCGGAAAGGGTCAGGCCGGGCTCCTGCTCGGGCGGGGGGCTGCCGCCAACCGGGGGGCGGCCGGGGAGGGGGGAGCCGGGGCCGGGGCGGCGGGGGAGCGCGGCGCGGGGGCGCCGGACCGGACCGGACCGGTTTATTCCGGTTTGGAGGCAGACCGTTGCCTTTCCTTCCCCACCCCGCGTTGGGTCTTTATTATTTAACCTCATTTAAYCGCCCTATTTCATAACTCCCTGCTGGACCGGGGCTTGCGGTCGGGTCCCTGGGCCTCGTCCGAAGCGATGCCCGGAGCGGTGGCGGGTCCCTTCTCGGAGCCGAACCTCGCCTCCGGCGTTGGCGGGGGCGAAGCGTGCGGGCGTGAAGCCCAAATGCTCAAACAGCGAGGGAGGCAAGCTGTCATTTCCTGCTCCATTCCAAAGTTCGCTATCATTAAAAAGAAGCACTGTCTAATATGTTATTTAACGCTTTTAAAAGCATGCCGAAGCTCACCACAAAGTGGGGGTTTTTTTCATTGTAAGAATAACTTATAAAAACCCTTTGCTGTCTAGGCCGTGTAAGGTTTCCCCTGTGTTAACACGTTGGCCTTTGAGTGAAATAGTTGATGCGTCAATATTCTAGGTAAATACGGCTTCTGCCAATAACCCGACCTTTATTAGCCTTGCTACGCTCAGGGGGTTCGAATGTAGGTTTGCTTCTAGAGTGACGGCCGGGAACAGGCTATACCCACCTCACTGCTGGTAACGCTAAATATTTGATGTGTTGCATCACGTATGCTCGTGGTAGTTGGTATGAGGACACGAGTCCTCCGCTTTCCCCCCTCAGCTCCTGGCCCACGCGCAGCGCTCAAAGTCTCCTCTCAGTTCTCTGCGTGGCTTTTGGCCATGTGATGCTACTGGTGTGTTGGTTATAGGATCAAAAAAGTGGCAGTCTGTGCTTTAGYGGTGTTAAATGTATGTTCGTTCAGCCCCAACTGACCTAACGAGACTTGTTATCCAGTTACTGAATAAAATATTGCCTGTGTCTTTCAGTCACTGTGACAGACAGAAAGCTGTAATGGGGCTCTTTTTTACTCTCTCACGATAATTATCAACAACTGTGATGTTTAATGTAGTATTTCCAGAGCAATTAATAATAATTTATTGCCCTCGGTATTTTAAGTTTTGCATTAGTTCACGTTCAGCAGGATTTAGGAAGCCAAATGGGAACATGTTTAATTTGTCCATAATCAGTTAATAAATGTTCACAGATTGAGAAGGAATGGGGAATAATCAGAAGGCACTTTATTTTAATCTTTGCTTYGGAGATCTTTTTGTCATTTGCATATGTGTAAATATTCATATGTATGTGGTTTGCTTTTCTTAATTAATTTCAGTGGGATTTCTCATAAGACTCTGTAGGTTGTAAGTATTTGTCTATGACTTTCCAGTCATTTTTTTCCATTTTTTCCAGGACTGGGATTATAGTTTGCTTTAAAAAAGAATATAAAATGAGTTGAAAATATCCTTAGAGGTTAGACTGTTTTCATCTATTAGTTGACATGTTTTATTATGCAACATTTATAAACCTTTTTCTCTGGCAGGTTTCGGAGATCATATTCATTGGAGAACACTAGAAGATGGGAAGAAAGAGGCAGCAGCCAGGTATGTTATATAGTTCTAAATACAGAAAAGTGGCTCTAAGAAAGTCACAAAGATTCTGTATCAATCTGAAATTTAACCACAGAAAGTAGTAATTGGTAGAAGATATGAAGGTGGTTTAGGAAACTGTTCAGAGCCCTCTAGTCTATCAGAGAGAAGATACAGATTTGCTGAGGCATCACCTCAATTTAACCACATCAGTCTAAGTACATGATCAAAGTTCTGTCATGTCTTTGAAATGAGAAGAAAATAGTTTTTGACTATCATAGCAAAGAAAGATGTGGACCCCAAACCCACAAAGGTTTGCACATACTTACTRGTACTCACTCAATCCCCCTGAATTCACCCCTGCTAATAGCTTCTGTAAAATTGAATGTGCGTATATAGATTTGATGCCTTAATGTGAGATGCGTCAGTTATTTTGTTGCCATCTGCAAAAGCAGTCTGAAAGTTGGAAACTACAGCGAACTGGTAAGTTGTTTAAATAGTACCTTTTGGGGTATGCTTAAACTCTAAAACAACACCGTCTCTATTAAAAGGACAAAAATGTATGTTTTAATTTATAAGCTAGATCTGACAATATCTGTGCAGGCGCACAATACTGACATCAGTGCAAATTGATTATGCCTTCCGGGTTGGATGGTTAATTGAATTTTGCACTCAAACTGATCCATCTGGTGCATTCCACTCACCATACAATGTCTAGCGCAGACATCAAATTAACACAGATGGTAGAGCTGAGAAGTCTAACAAGTGCTTAGCTGGACATTTTAGCATTTATTTGATAGACCTGTACAAAACCCAGACAATTTCAGTATTTGCAGGAATAATCATGGCATTGCTTTGCCACAAAACAGAGAAAGTCTTAAAATGAGTTAGACCATTAGGCTGCTGGGAGGATACGCTGTCAGGCAGGGGCAGCACCAGGGTTTCCACTCAGGATATGCCCCTGGAGCAAGTGATTTGTACAACGCACACGCTCTTCCTTCATTGCTGGAAACACAGACCTGCTCCCCTATTTGAGTTCAGCAGCATTTGAGTGTTAGCAAGTTGCAAGGCTTGGGAGAAACCAACAAAAAGAGAAGATTAGCAGACCAAAAAAAGCAGATTTTTGTTCGAAGTCTGACCTGTGGGGCAGGAGATGAAAAATTATTATATAAAATTATCTTTAAAGCTTATTTAAAGGGAGGATTAATATATCACCTTGCATATAGAGGATTATAAAAACAGATGCAGTTATTGGTGATACRGTATATAAAGATTACTTTGATCATGAGAAGGAAGCAATAAATATAGATCTTCGTCGCGTTCAGTAGAGCCAAAGGTTGCTCTTCATCTTGGCTARTGCTTGTCGCAGTAAGCTGATAGACGCCTGTCCACGCCCTCGCGTTCGCAGCTTCTTTACGGTGATTAAAATTACGAACCCGTCGCGAACAGCGTGAATACAAGCAGCAGCAGCAGCGAGGCTGGATCCGGAGAGCAGCGAGCGGCAGCGGCGTTTCGGGACCCGCGTCCCCTGCGCGCCTGCTGCCGCGCTGCYCGGGGGAGCCCGGCAGCGGCTCCTTTCCGAGCCCCCCGTGGCGCTTCCGGGTCGGCGGCGGCGGTTGCCCGGCGGCGGCGTGACGCGAGCGGAAGCGCGGGGCGCTTCCGGGTCGCGGCGATGCCGCTGGTGGTGCTGTGCGGGACGCGGGGCAGCGGCAAGAGCCGCCGGGCCGCCGAGCTGCGGGAGGCGCTGGGCGGGCCCGAGCGGCCGGCGCACGTCGTGGTCGAGGCGGAGGGCGGGCGGGCGGCGCTGCTGGCCGAGGTGGAGCGGCGGCTCGGGCGGCGGGACGTGGTGATCGTGGACGCCGGCAACGAGCTGCGCAGCGTGCGCTACGAGCTGTACTGCGCGGCGCGGCAGGCGGGCACGGCGCGCTGCCTGCTGCACTGCGCCGGCGGCGCCGCCGACCCCGCCGACCCGCCCTTCGAGGCCCCCGACGCGCGCAACCGCTGGGACCGGCCGCTCTTCACGGTGGGCGCCGAGGAGCCGCTGCCGCTGGCCGCCATCCGCGCCGCCCTCTTCGAGAGCCGCCCGCCGCCGCCGCACCGCGCCACCCGCGCCCAGCCGCTGCAGTCGGCCGACTTCCTGCACCGCCTCGACCGCGTCACCCAGGAGGTGCTGGCCGCCGTCCTGGCCGCCCAGCGCGGCGGCGCCCAGCCCGGCCAGCTCGTCCGCGTGCCCGGCGTCGCCGAGGGGCTGCAGCTGAGCCGGCCCCTCGGCATGGCCGAGCTGAGCCGCCTCCGGCGGCAGTTCATCAGCTACGCCAAGATGCAGCCCAGCGACGAGAACCTGCCGCAGCTGGCCAGCATGTTCCTGCAGTACCTGAGCCGCAGCACCCAGTGAGGCCCGCGGCCCCCCGCGCCTGCAGGGTTGTGCTCCGGCTGTTGCTTTCCACGCGCTGAGCCCCAGGAGCTTGTGTCCTGCCCATCCCATACGAGCTTCGGCAACCGCAGCTGTGGGAAGACGGGTCTTGTGTTCCCACGGCAGCTGAACAGGCTGTGCCAGGAAGGGGAGCAGCAGCGATGCCACCCCCTGTCCTCCCCACCTTCTGAAGAGGAGAGCTCCTCAAGCAAGTGAGCAGTCTCCTGTGGAGACCTAACCCCCCAAATTGTAGCATGTGGACCTGAAAGCCCAAAGGTGATGGCTGTGGCGGAACCTTCTCCCCTCCCCATTGGCATATGTCTGAATAAGAAGATTGGTTTTCTGAGGCTCCCTCCAAATATGTCAGGCTGCAGAAGAAGCTTCTGTTACAGGACCRGAGCATGCGGTATTTTTAGGATGCAGCTGTTTCAAAAAATCCTACCGAACCCAAGAGACAGATTTGCAAATGCTGCACAACAGAAGGGTGCTGGCTTAGCAAGCTCCAACTTCTCTTATTTTATTATTAAATCTGAAACAGTGTGCCTTAAATGGAGTGGAGTCTTAATTTACTTGCAGGACTATTTTATTGAAATAACTTGCTATGGCTTTTTTCTGCAAGATCATTATTAAACACATTTAAATACATTAATTGTTTAAGAATGACTGCTCTCATAACACAGGTGACCTGAAATGACATTGTCTGCTCTGGGTCTGACCTTGAAACTCTCCCATAAGTCTTTACCAGCTGTGACTGAATAGCTTACTTTTGGCCTTACTTTCAACTTATTTTGGTCTTTGCCATATGAGGTGTATAGCTTATATGTAGTTCTCTACTCTCTTACTTTCTGATGAATGATTCATCCCCCCTGTTTTGTAAACACTGTTGGGTTTTGGTTTTAACTGTACATGTAGTGTTACCTGAGAGGAAATGGTGAAGGGAGCAGGAAGGGTTAAAGTGAGTTGCTTGGCATTGGCTGTTTATCTGATACACCAGCTGCTAAATGGACCTCTGTGTTGTGGAACTGAGAAATGATTACAAAAATGTTTTGATGTATATAATCTCATTTCCTAATAAGAGTAAAGAGAATAAAATGGAGAAAATGCATTCAGTATCTGTAAAACTTCTGTGAGTTCTCACTGGCTCAGAGCTTGTATTTCAGGGTTGCAAACATCTCCATTTAAAATCTGCTTTGAAAATTTCTCTTAGCATGAAAAAAGAAAGAGTAGTTCTGTACCAGTTACTAGATGGTTGAACTCTTATGACATGAAGCCCTGATCCTTGATAATAAAAGCAGCACATATTTTCCAGACTTAAATCAACCTCTCCTGGAGAAAGGAGCAAAATCATGTTGGGCTGTTTGGATACAAGGAAGAAAGTGTGTTTTCATCATTACATGTAAGAGAGGAGAGGGAAAGGATGAAGATGTAATACTAGCTTCACTAGGGAAGTGTGCATTCTTGCTCCTTACTGCAGAGTCCTCTAAAGATGATGTTAATGTATTGGCTATTTAGAAATGGCAGACTTCTGTTTGAACTGCTCTAAATGTTAATTCCTTCCTCTCCACCCTTTCCTGGTTCTGAAGGCCATAACTGAATGTTGCTGAATAGAGATTTCCCTTCAAACCTATCTACAGCTAAGTAAGAACTTGCCCTTCAGTTCTGCTAGTAATAAATGTATTTGCCATCACATGCAAAGCTGTTCAAATTCTGTGGGTGAAAACTCTGAGAGCCTTACCTTAACCCCTAAAATGGTAATATTCAGAGTTTACAATAGCAAAAAGCTTAACTTGGCTTTGCCTTGCATTCCCGAAAATAAGTGTCTATGTRCCGTGTTCTCTGTTTATCTTTCTAGATTCCTCCTTTCACCTAGTTTTAGCTTGTTTTTACTGTTCTAGAAGCTACAGCACTATCACCAGCTCCCCTTGGATACTTATCCAAAGCTTAAAGGATTTGTCAGTAAGACAAAAGAATATGAGATTCCCAATACCTCGTTCTTTGTCTTAGTTTATTGCACCAGTCAGGTTTCACTAGTTCAACTACTGGATGGTAGAAGCAATGAAAGGTTAGTAAARACTTCCACATGCAGAAGGTTTGGAGGTTAAGTGTTGTACCGCTTAGATGTGCTCAGAGCAGGGCTATATGGTGTAGCAACGCAAGTCATCTGTGGGTATGTCACTATTTTTGCTAGAAAGGTAAACTTGATGTTAAATAGTCAAGGCATTTTACTCAGAGCAGTGAAGAAATGGATTAATAGGATCACCACCACTAACAGGAGGCAATGCGTGAAGTTCCTAGTGAGTTTAAGGTCTCTTTGTCTAATCACTTAAGGCAACCCAAGTACATTACAAAGGAGCTTAGAGAATTTGAACTTGGTAAGCCTGACTTTGTCAGAAGGTGAAATGCTAGGGGGATTTTTTAAGAACATGGTTAAATAAAACATAGGCAATGGAAACTTAGCCTRTAGGAATGTGTAGGTAGTGAAGGTCAAGTGAATTCTTTGGGAAGAGAGAGAGAATTATATTCATATGGTCACTTGATACACTGAACTTAATATTCTAAATTATCCTTTACAAGTAACTGCTCGTTATTAGTTGTACAGGGAACTTAGGCTCTTAACTTTGGTCCTTTACATTACACTTCATTTATGCTTCAGTTTTACACAGTGCCCTTCCTTGCTTGTCCTGCCACTTGTCACAACCGTCAGAGATTTCTTGCAGCACACCACAAGGTTGGACACTAGCCTGGCAACCAAGGGGTTTGCTTGGCTGCTGTGCTTATTATTGCTCAATGGAGGGTCTTAGCTCTGGGAGCCTGTAAAAAGGAGCAGCTGAAATGCCTGGACATGAATGGGGAAAGAGATGGAAGTATGGCTGTTGTCCTCTGGATTGACTTGAGCAACCATGAAAATCCATCCTAAGATATCTAGAGTAGCTGGTGTGACTAACTGCTGTCAACCTGGTAAAAAATACATCTCCAGTTGTGCATCTAAGCAAATCTGAACTAAGAGCAAACCTTGCAAAGAGAAAGTCTCCTAGTACATAATAAGTTATTGGCTGGCACTTATAATAAATTATTTTTACACGTTTAAGATTGGGAAAACCTTTTGCAAGAAAACAAAACCTTAGACCACAGCAGAAGCTATTTACATTTCTGTTATTTTCTAGTACATATAGCGTTTGTAGGTGTCTTGACCGTTACAACATGCATGTAATAGAATTTGGTTTAGAGGCTCAGYTGTAAGCTTTCTTTGACTTTTTTTTTTTCTTTTTGAAGTGGTTTGCCTCTTATGGTTATCATCCACAAGTCTTGGTGTGGAGCTTGTAAAGGTAGGTATATTTAGTACCACACCCTGCTGAAATTTCTAACTGACTCTTCTGTACAAATTGTGTTTAAATCATATACAAATTATGTAACCATGAGAAACATGAACTTCGCATTCAAAATGTAGCTAGCTTTATTTCACTTAGAATGGTATCATGTGGCACTGCTTTACCTGTTAGTGCTGCCGAAAGCCAGCCATGTCTGAATAATAGCAAACCAACAGCTGTAATATTGCACTTTTCTATTGGCTGCAATTTCTTCTGTACTGTGCTGTAAAAATAGAGCAGAATGAATGATATTCAAGGAGGAAAGGATGAATTAAGAGTAAATTACTTTAAAGTGGTGTTTCTTGGAAGGTAAGGCTTTGTCCTTTTCAGTGCCACAAAGGTACAAGCTGGGGATAATGGCTAAGCTTAAAGGATGGACTGGATGGTTGAGTGCGAGCTAGAGGGTTATAGCAAGCATTTCACTTTTTTTTTTTTCCTATGGGCTCAAATATGACCACGTATGTCTGTTGGGCAGGTTTCTTTGTATGACTGCTCAGCAGGGATTGCTTCCGTTACCTGCCGTGCTGAGCCGCAGCTTGAACAGTTTGACACAGATACTCCATTTACTCAAAGCTCATTGAAAAGTACCTGCTCTCCAGCGGGAGGAATGGAGTAGAGATTTTGGTGCTGACCTGAAATCTTTTCTACCTGCTTTATACATTTTTTTCTTCAACTCCTCCCTCACCCTTTTTCTTCTTTTTCTTAATTAGCTTTAAAGCCAAAGTTTGCTGAATCCAAGGAGATCTCTGAACTTGCCCATAATTTTGTTATGGTCAACCTTGAGGTAGGCTGCCCTCTGGTTTGTATCGGTGTTACTGCTAAGTAATTAAACATTTGGAATCCTTCTTACTGGTTGCATCCTTTCTTGGCTGCATCCTAATCTTGCACTCCTGAATAGGTATTCAGGATTGATTGATATAGCTGATTATTTTAAAAATAAATCATATTCAATACTGTTATTTTAATTGTGGTTATGAACCTGACTCTCTTTCGTAGTCTCTTTAACAATTTGTACCTTGTGTCATTCCACAGGAATTTATATTCACTCTCTCTTTACATATCAAACATTCCAACACCGAAGTGAAGTCCGTTTAATGCAAATTGACAAAACAGCAACAAAAAAAAAGATTGTTTTCACAAATGATACTTGTTTGGGTGAAAATAAGTTTATTTCCTTTGAAAGTGGAAGATAGTGCAGCTAGCTGTCTTCTGTTCAAAATATAAGTTGCTCGGGGTAACTGGAATCTGAAGAAAATAGCTTGTTTCTTTAAAATAATTRCTGTGTTTTGTTAGATATCTCATTAACATGTCCCCTCTCTTCCATCTTGCTTTGGTAGGATGATGAAGAGCCAAAGGATGAAGCTTTTAGCCCTGATGGAGGTTACATTCCCAGAATCCTTTTCATGGGTAAGACATCCACAGCTGTTGTATCCACCCACAGGACTGTGTTCTTACTGTKACCACCTAAACATCCTGTTTGATTTCTTGCTTCATAGATCCCAGTGGAAAAGTTCACCCAGAGATCATAAATGAGAAGGGAAATCCCAGCTACAAGTATTTCTATACCAATGCTGATCAAGGTATGTGCAAAGGAGTTTGAAGTGCATCTTTAGTGGGGGAGTGTGAAGGACAAAGTAAGATTGGTTTTGTGTGGAAAAAAATAATATTTCACAGCGTAACTGGAAGCTGTTACACAGAAGGTGAATGAGTGACTCTTTTGCGCCTTGAGGAACCATGCTCAGAATTAGGATGCGCCTTAGAGGATAAAACTTGCAGGACCTAAGCTGTCTCTGCATTTGTGGCATGGAAAACCACACAATTCACATGATCCAGCTACAAAAAGTTGTGAGAGGGAAGAGCACAACTCTGTTTTTTTCCACGGGTTACTTTGTTGATGTGCATTCTGTAAATTTATGTTGATTTAAAACACTTTCATTACCAGGAGACCTTGGTGTTTTGGTCTTGAGATTAATCAGTTGATATCTCTGTCTAATCTTACAGTTGTCCAAGGGATGAAGGAGGCCCAGGAGAAGCTAACAGGTGATGCTTTCAAACAAAAACACCTGGGAGACGAGCTATAATAAATACACCGAATGATGCTTTTCCATCACTTCAAAACTCTAAAATGAAATGATTCTGGTTTTGTTTTGTTTTTTATTAAACCATTAGAGAGACCAAGAATGTAGATACACTGAAGGGACATAATTCTCCTGTAAACAATGTTAGGTTAAACCCTGTTTGAAATGCGCACACATGCATCAATTACAGTGTTATCTCTTCTGCCTGGCAGGTTGTACTGTAATGGTCACTTGCAACTAGGTAATGTGCAAACGCACTGATCCCAGAATGGAGATTCTGTAGCTGCCTGTAAGACAGCGACCACTAGTATTCTGTGTTAAAAGGGAGGTGTGCGGGGCAAAACATTAATCTGAGGACAAACAGTGTGATTGGAATAATTGGAAGGAGCCAACATTTTGATGTTTAATCAGGGTTTGATCCTTCTTTGCTCACTGGTATTATGCGATCCCATTGTTTTTACTGGCAATATTCAGATGAATGGGGCATGTTCCTGGGCCAGACGTTTTTCAGACATTTCCTAACCATTAATTCTGCCACTAAACCAAGTAGAATCAATTTCATGAATGTCCAAGAAGCATGTGAAATTATTAGCTCTGCAAACATATTTTTATGTAGAACTCTGTGTGGTGATTTATCTTTATTTGCCTGCGGGCAGAAACTGAACTTATTCCTTGTTTACTCACCTTTTGATTGTTTTATGAAGTGAAGGTGGGTTATGCTGAAGCATTACGGGGATTCCCCTTTTATTCTTTGAATGTTTTTGGAGAATGCCTTGCCATCACATTGTACTGTATTTTTGTACCAGGGTGAAAAATTAAACATTTTTAAACACAAACATGTGGACAGTGTTTTGTGGTACAGGGCATAGCTTTCCACTCTTAAGAAATGGAAAATATATTCTTGTTTATGTTGCAGTGGTTATTAATACTGAACATCACAGCTGAAGAATGTTTATCCTTTTTATAATTAAAAGACAACAGTAGCTTTTCATGTATTTATAATTCAGCCATTCTTGTACTATATATACTGTTGAGGGCAGAATAAACCTAGCATTTATCTACTGGAGCTGAAAGGAAAATGACTTGAATGTTTCTTAAACATAGCATAGCATTTTATCCATTAACTAAGAAACATTTTTAGAACAAGTCAGAATGGCTCTTGACCAGTGACAGGGTACACAGGAAGCAAGTGTTGCTGTCTGATGAAGGAGTTCTCTAAAGAAGCCACTAAAGAAAAATCACAGAATCACAGAATAGTTGAGGTTGGAAGGGCCCTCTGGGGACTATCTAGTCCAACACCCCTGCTCAAAGCAGTCACCTAGACAGGTTATTCAGGACTGTGTCCAGTCAGGTATTGAATATCTCCAAGGACAGAGACTCCACAACCTCTCTGGGTGACCAGTTCCAGTGTTCAGCCACCCTCACAGTAAAGATTTTTTTTTATGTTTAAGTGGAATCTCCTGTATGTCAAATTTTGCATATTGCCTCATGTCCTGTCACTAGGTGTGACTGAGAAGAGTCCTGCTCCATCTTCTTTAACCCTCCCTCAGATATTTATACACATTGATAAGATCCCCCTGAGGATCACCTCTTCTCCAGGCTAACCACTCTCAGCTCTCTCAGCCTCTCCCCGTATGAGAGATGCTCCAGTCCCATTATCATCTTTGTGGCCCTTTGCTTGACTCACTCCAGTATGTCTGTGTCCTTTTCGTACCGGGGATCCCAGCGCTGGACACAGCACTCCAGATGTGGCCTCACCAGTGCTGAGTAGAGGGGGAGGATCACCTCCCTCGACCTGCTGGTGATGCTCTTCCCAGTGCAGCCACAAGGGCGCATTGTTTGCCCATGCTCAACTTGGTGTCCATCAGGACCCCCAGGTCCTTCTCTGCAAAGCTGCCTTCCAGGCTTTTCTCACCCAGCCTGTACTAGCGCATGGGGTTATTCCTCCCCCAGGTGCAGGACTTTGCACTTCCCTTGTTGACAAGAGGTTTCTCTCTGCCCATTTCTCCAGCCTGTCAAGGTCCATCTGAGTGGCAGCACAACCATCTGGTCTGTCAATCACTCCTGCCAGGTCTGTATCATTTGCAAACTTGCTGAGGGTGCATTTGGTCCCATCATCCAGGTCATTCATGAACAGGTTAAACATTCTTGTCCCCAGTGTGACTCACAGGAGACACCACTAGTGACCAGCCTCCTGCTGGACTTTGTGCTGCTGATCACAACCCTCTGAGCCCAGCAGTTCTGCCCGTTTTCAGTCCACCTCACTGTCCATTTAGCTAGACTGCACTTCATCAGTTTGTCTGTGAGGCTGTTATAGGAGACAGTGTCGAAAGCCTTACTAAAGTCAAGGTGAACAACATCTGCTGCTCTCCCCTCATCCCACCAAGCTAGTCATCTAAAGGAAAATCATGTCCAAAAGGCAGATGGAAAATAGAAGGTACATGGGCTATGGAGTTGTGCTTTGCAATATTCTGTCCATTTGCTGTTGGCATGACTTCCTGCTGGGTTTTTTAGAGAACAGAGAGGAGAATTACCCTCTGGAGTTGTACGCCTCTGCCAGTAAACCTTTTTATCATCCCTGTGTAAGTTCTGCATGTTACAAACTCCAGCATGTTGTTTACTCACTAGTGGGAGGCAGGGCTCATTCGACATGTGAGGGCTTGTTTTCACTTGAATGTTCCCATTAAGTCATACTTCATCTACGTGATATGTTGTGGAGTTAGCAATACAAGTCAGAGTCAAAAGCAGAGTTATAGACCTGCTTTACTTCTCATCCTTTAATGCGTGTTAGTCCCGGCAGGATTGTCCCAGCATTCCCCCCATTGCCCTTTTCCTTGCCACTGGTGGTGTATTCAGTTGTACATGTTCTCATCTGCAGTGAGAGAGTGCAGCCAGGAGCCTGCAAGTCCTTCCTGCAAGCATCTGTATGTATGTATAAAAATGGGTGTGTATATGTATATACATACGTACCTGCACACAGACACATGCACATGCCTGCATGTGTCATTCATCCTTCTTCGCAGTTCCCAAGAAATGCTAAAGATGCACTGCTGTGTTTTCCTTTTTCTCCATGTTCTCCAGGAACTCATCTTTGGGACTTCTCCAGTCAGCTAAATCCTACACGTTCCCTTCTGGAAGATTTTCCCTGAAAAATGAAGGGGTTTGGAGGTTTTTTAGATTATATGAATTGGATTTTTAATATGTTCTGAAAAGAAGCATTTTACTCATAAATAGAACAAAAAGGGAAGCTTCAAAGAACACAGTCTTGCCATCTTTATTAAACTAACTAATGCAATTGAGAGGGGGAAGGACAGCTGCTCAAGCACAGAAGCCCTCCTTCAGTTCTGAAATCGAAGCAATCATTTTTAAGATAAACAAAAGACAAGAACAATTGCTCTGGATTTAATGTGATCAAATTAATYGGTTGCACAACTGAATGGAGAACGTCTTTGGACACTTGCAGAGCAAAAACCAAGAAAAGAGGCAGTAAGATACCCGTAACAAACACAAAGAGATAAATTTCTATGGATAATTTTGAGGAGCTAGCTGAGGATATTATTTGGGGAAAATTGTTGTATACCATAAACCCAACATGTCTACTGAGTCCATTTTTATGGCTCAGTAGTGTTATGAATTTTAGTTTCCAGACTAGTCTTCCTTTAAGGAATTTTGGGTACTAAAACTCAGCTGGACACTAAAAGACAATGACTCAGTGGACATAATGGGTTTATTGCACATTACAGTTACCCTGCTCAGCTACTAAAGTTATTCTACAGGTTTTATCCTCTGCTTCACTTGCAAATTGGCTAATAAATTAACAATCAAATTGAGCTCAGCAACTATTCTTAAGTTGTATCAGTCTTCAAAGTAACTAATTCTATTCAACTCCTGAAAAAGGATTTGTGTTCTGCACAAATTGTCATTTTTCTAGCTGTATCAGTTGACCTAAAAAWAAATAGGTCCTCTCTGACACTTCTTAACTTCATTCATACCCTTAGATCGAGGTGACTGTAAAAACCCATTGCCACTGTTTTTCCTACCTGCCACCAGGGGGAGGACTCTGCTTGTTCATCTGGGATATGATTCAAAAAATACAATTGAAAAAGCAATTACCGATGCAAAATAGCAGGGTGCAACTCTGTGATTTACCAGGCACACTTGCACAGCAACCCTGCCCTTGTTTTATCTCTGCAATGAAATTATAGTCTGTGACACGCACGTCATTCGTCTCAAAGCCTTGCTGTGCAAAATGCTCTGATTTCAGAAGCAATGTGGCCTCAGAGTAATATTTAAAAAGTTCTCCATCTACAGAGATCTCTCTTCCATGACAGATATGGGAAGTGTGTTTCATCCTTTAGACTTAAGAGCATCCTGATTCAAAAATACTTTCCTTCACCTCTTCTCTGATGCATCTCCTCTCCCTCAGCACTTTCTGCCTTCCAGACTTTGCTACTTCTAATGGAAAAACTACCCCATGACCCTTTTTTTCTGTGGCATCATTTAGGTCATGACTGCGTCCTACCTTTTTGGACAGGGCGAGCTGGTACGGCTTCTGCCTCCCTGTCATCCCTTGTACTTGCTCCACTCTTGACCACGCTTTCATCCTTCTCGGTAGCAAGGTGGAGCTGGGCACTTGCTGGCTGGGGTGGTGTTTGGCTGGGCTGACAGAATATGATGTATGTCCTGCCATGCCTTGCTTGCTACAGGCACCTAGTTAACAAGTGTAAAAGCCAGTTCACATCTCTGGATTGCAGGTTAAACTTACTTTTGATCTGTTACTTAAATATAAATGTTTTTCTCTCAGCATCTATTGTTTTATACCTTGATATTTTAGTCACTAATTCCTAATGCAGATTCTTTACATCGTTCTGCTTTCTGATCTAGACTGGGTGATGAATGCTGGCTGGCATGTTCTCCCATACAGAGGGATGCTTCGGGAACCCTTCCTCCTGCAATGGCTTTATTACATTGTGTAATTTCATGCACATGAGCAACTCCACAGGGTTTAGAGGAGCTTCTTACAGGTCACTGTTTGTATTTGAGTTAATTACACACTACAGCAGCTCAACAGTGCACAGTAACGGAGGCCTCGTTATCAGCCTTGTTTCTTGCACACGTGCATTTGCATATGACTTGCAATAAACCTGTATACTTACACAACTTCCTTCCATCCATTCCCCAAATCCCCTTGGATTCTCAGCTTCTTCCCCTTTCATGAGGAGAACAAAATCCAAAGACACTTCAAAATCTGTAGTGTAGACCCAGGCCAAATCAATTGCATACAAACAAACATGCTGTCAGCTCCCTTCCTCCCAGAAACAACCCATAGAGGAAAAAAACGAAAGTTAATTAAAGAGTGACTCGATTGCAGCTAGCCATCTGGCTGCCTGGGAACAGAGGTTGCTCTGTGCACCTGGGGCTGAGCAGGCTTTAAGGAAGTGTCAGCTAGAGGCTCTGGAAACCTTCTCTCTGCCTTGCGAAGCAGCAGGGAACGAAAGTGCAAGAGGCAAGAACACCAGCACAGCCAGAGTGTCCTGTCCATCATTCGAGCGAGCAGAGTTCAGGACTCATCTCCTTTGAATGCACTTTTCTCCCCACGTCGATTTGTCTGCTGTCATATCTAGCCTGTATCAAACTGATAATGAGCTTCATTCATTGTCCTCACTTACAGCTTGTATACCGAATAGCTCTGCAGCGAAATGTTATTAAATCTCTATGAGTGCAAGGTCCTATATCCTCGGAGATGATGAAACTCTTCTAAACTTTTGGCAAGAGGAGAGGCATTTGCATTTGCATTGTGTTGTAAGATTTGTTTATGGCTGTAGTATTATGCCTGGTTGGGTTTGTGCAGCACGGCGGAGCAGTTCAGGGCTATTGCTTCATAACTGTGGCTATAGGTATATCAAAACTTGAGATCTGAGGATGAAGATACAGAAAGCAATAATGGTGAAATTACACTGAGCAGAACCCTATCAAGAGAGGAGGATACAAAGGGAAACTTCACTGCAAATCAGTGCCCGTGTCAAGGAAAGCAAAGCCAGAGGATGAGGCTCATCTACAAGGTTGCATCCCACTTCCTGGGAGCTGTGCAAGTTGTGTGGGGGCTAACTTGACCGGGGAGCTTGCTGCCTGAAGGGAGCCTGGAAACAATCACGAACGTCTATCAAAATGGTAAAAGCCGTTTCGTGCCAAAACTATTTGGCATAGTATTAACTCATTCCCCTGTTCTTCCTCCAAGAAATAGGCGCTGATTGGTTAAGCAGCTTAGTCAAATAAACTCAGTTTGCTTTTCCTTCCAGAGTTTGTCTAGCGTTAGGAGTGGCTGCACACAACCCTCAGGCTTGCCATTGTCCAGGGAGCACCGCTCCTAAAAGAGGTGGTGATTCGCTTGCGCCAGCCGGATACCACCACGTCAGCGCGTTCGCGAGGAGGAGGAATCGCCCCCCAGTGCTGCCAACTGGTTTCTGAAGCCCTCCAAGGCTTGTGGGATCCTCTCCAGCCTGTGACAGATGTCATGGCCCAAATTTGTGATGGCTAAATCGGTAGTAGGTTCCTTAGATTAGGACAAAAGGAGAGAGAGGGAGATGCCAAAGGTCTCCGTTCATAACTAGCCTGGAAGCGGGGCCTGGCTGACCTGTGCTCAAAGCATGCCAGGTGCTGCCTCCGAACAGCAAGAGACGCCGTCACRCACCACCCTCGCTGGCACACGTCCTGGGACAGGACGAGCAGCCCTTCAAGCGAGGTGCGGCGTAGGCAGGGTACGTCCTGGCATGGGCTCACCGAGGGTTGGGCGCTRGGAAAACAGCAGAGCATTTCTGAGCCGCTCCTGCCTTCGGCTTTTCTTTGGCCCACACAGGTCACTCCTCTTCACAGATGTCTCCTCTTCTCCGCTTCCTCTGTCCCTATGGTGACGTGGGGCATGATGGGGAGACCGCTTCCTAAGGTTTCCCCTCCGAAAAAGGGAGCGATCCCATCGCTGCCCTTCCAAGCCAGGGAAGAGCGAGGGCCCACCGGAGCGATAGGAGGAGCTGGGCAGGGCTGCAGGCACAAAGCAGGGGGGCCAGCACAGCCCACACGGACTCTGGGTAGGGCYGTAAGTAACTGGGAGGTCGCTTGTTGGTCTATGGCCATTTTTTGGGGCCGCTTTGCACATGCACAACATGGGGAAGACAGAAGTGCCACGAAAACATTAATTGATAAGAACAGCAGATGTTCCCCCTGCTTTCTGAGTGTCTTTCAGGAGGTGACATAACATGCTGTGCATAAGGGAAGCCCCACCAGCAGCACAGTCAAGCCTGGATGTCGCCTTATTATTGTGCCACTTCTAATATTAGGAACAGTATGCAAACTACATTTTTAAGGACTTTGGTGCATTAGCTGTGTTAAAAGAATCAAATTTGCACACATTTTGGGGAGACAGCATGGCGCTTACAYGCTGTCTATTCCATGCTGAAAACAAGAGGTGCCTGGGTGTATGCTGCCTATTTGAATAAGGAGGATTTTGTTTTTTCCTTGCAATTGGCACGTTTTATTCCAGCTTCCCTGGACAACAGCTGGCAATGAGCTGAAACCACTGCTCTGTGTGCAAACTGTGCTTCTTTGGGATATTGTTTTATCTACATTTGACCAAAGCTTACCACAAGCTTAGACAATGAGTCTTTTAAACTCAGGGTCATTATTGTTATTATTATTTACAGCATCACATGTAGCAGGCCCGCATCCTTGATTTAGGTGCCTTGGTGCTGTTCTTGCTGTAGTAATAAATAAAGCGACAAATAAAATATTGTTTTTAAAGAAGCAGGGACTGAAAAGATTAAAATTGTTTAACTGGGTCAATTGCACTGTGTGAGGATGCTGTAACTTAAGCTAGAAACATTGTGAGAGCAGCAGACTATGCGTATCATATGCTTGATGAATGTGCTTGCATGACTGCTGTGTGAGAGTCAGACAGATCCACATGTCAGGTAACGAGATAAAGCATAACATCTGCTCTTCCCTTCCCACTCGGCGTGCTCGCGGGAGCTCTCTCCTGCTCCACATCTCCATTTGCCCAGCTATAAATCTAAAATAACTCAGGTCTCCCTCAGAGGAAGCTGTGCCAGAAACGGACAGCTGTACAATGTCAAACTCTGGATGGAAAGCGCAGTAGAAGTGCAAACGATATTCACTCCATAAATTATAGAAACACGGTGAAACAAAATGATAGACAGCTCCTGAAACAGCCTTAGAAAAGAATCACTACAAATTCCCCTGTCTCCTTATTACCTACACACATCCCTTCTCCTTTCACTTAGTCCTGACCGAGAAAGGCCTTTTATAATGCTCTCGTGTGTGGCTGGATATAAACACTGGCATTTCAGAAATGGGACGAATTCTGGAAATGCCTTCGGAAGTTGAACTGTACAGTGTCTCTGTGCTTTTGGCTGTGATCATGGGATTTTAAATCAGGTGATAGCTAAGAAGATAAAACCTAAGTTWAAAAAAAAAAAAAGTAACCTTAAGTCATAGTGTGTTCCTGGTATCAAAGATGCAGGTATCTGTCCACAGCCACGTGGCAAGCGCAGAGCACTGTCCCCATCACTGCCAAGACACTGCCTGACGCCCGTGTTGGCTGGAGCAGAACCCAATTTTTGGAAAAGGCAAAAAACATATTTCCCAGAGCAATGAAAGGATTGCAAAGAGCTGAAAAGCTTTTTGTAGGTGTCAGCCTGTTAGGCTGTCTGTGAAATAATTATTGTAACGAAGCTGGGGCTTGGTTCCAGTATTGATTATGTCAAGTTGCCTACACAAAGTTACTATCTTGCTTAAGACATAAATCAGGACTGTTTAAATTCTTGACCACACAACAGTAATTTCAGTTGGGGTCTTGATGGCAAGTAAACATTGCCACTCTAGATGAAGGTGGAAAATCATTTGGGAGCTGGACAGAAGTGTCCCCAGGGCCGCTGGTGGATGGCTCTGACCTAAATCAAGATGAGCAGCCGTGTCCCACCTCTGATCCGCGGTGGAGGAGTTCCCTGAAGCTTCGCTGCAACTCTCCTGCSGCTGCTCCTGAGACGCAGATGTTGGATATATTCTAGTTAAATCGAACTGCTGCACTTGCCCGCTTTCCACACACTCACAATGCCACAACCAGCCCACTGCCCTGGGGAAAATGTAGCAATAAAAGTAGTTTACAGACTGTTTTAATGCCATTAAACTGTTATAAAGTGAAAGCTTGTCCAAAAGCTGGTTGAATATGCTCCGAAGGTAGTTACTTAAGCTCTAGCTGTGCAAAAAGCTTTACAAGCAGAGAAGGTGTCCGTGTGCCACCGAGTCACAGCGACGCATGGCAAACCCAACGGCCGGCCACGGTGCGGCTGGGCGGGAAGAGGACGGTGCTCCGAGGGCGCCGGGCGCAGATGTGTCCGCGCTGCCAGACCCCCGAGCTGGGAGGCCAGGCCATGTAGGCGGCGTATCCAGTTGATGGAGAGAAAATACAATCTCTGCAATCCCARTGTCTTTCACCGGCTCCTGTGCTGACTCCCCCTCTCCGGCGACGGATGAAGAGCCGTGTCTTTGCGCTTAGGCACTCGCTTAAAGTCAGGCAGTGTGAAAATGTCCCACCGTCACCRTTAGGGAGTGTCTGATCAGTTACACTGGAGAGACTTTTAAAACACACACGTTTAATTTTGTTCTCTTTCTCGAGGGGATCATCTCTGAAAATGGTTTTGGGTTCCCAGGTCTTTTGATAGGCCAGATTGGGGTTCAGGTCCCTCATTTTGAGCTTGGGACCTGTTTGTGGGATTTTAAAGCCGGGAGGATCAGCTGCGACTTCACCTGACCTCCAGGCCAACGGTTTAGAGGGATGGCAGCCGCCACCTCTWTTTTTCTCAACGGCAGAGTAGCAGCTCATGATGCTAGATCTGCCATCACTAGGCTTCAGAGTTAACAGAGCTGCTGCCGTGAAACGGGCCGCTCCCGGCTGCGTGGAAACTGAGACGAAAACGGCCCCATCTGGAACAACCTTTCCCGCAACCGGAGCGCCAGGAGCGGCGGAGGCGATGCGCGCCCCGTCGGCAGCGCGGGGCGCGG
>NW_020450982.1:1247247-1388084 GCF_003343035.1 Apteryx rowi
CGCCTCCCCTCGGGGCGCCGCGGCGGGAAGCGGCGGGTGCGGGGCAGCTGCCGGGCTGGGGCGCCGCGGCCGGCGCGACTCCCGCGTCTCCCGCCGGCAAAACGCCCCAGGAAGCCGGCGGTAGCGACGGCCGGGGCCGAGAGGGGGCCGGCTGCTGCCCGCGGGGTGCGGTGTGAAAGGCTGTTCCTCAGGAACAGCTGGGAAGAAAGCGCGTTAGGGAGCGTTCATACCCCCCCCCCTTTCCCCCAAGGAATACTTATTAAGCGTGAAAGGTGAAATAACGGTGTTTTACGCGTAAAATATCGTGAGTGTCCGGGGGGACCCGCAGACTGCCGGGCTGCTTTCCAGCTGGWGGGTGGTTTTGGTCAGTTCCTGTCACTCTGCGCGATTGTTCGCTGCTCCCCGAATTGCAGCACTTAAAAAAAMCCTCCCAAACCAAAACAGACGCCACACGACTGAAGGGCGGTGAAACGAAGTGCTGGGAAACGGGAGACTTGGGTTTTGCCGCTGTTGGAGGGGAAGAGAGCTGCCACGACCGGGCGAGGAGGCTTCGCCCSTTCCCCGCCGCGACGCGCGCGTTGGCCGTGAGCCCGTTCGGTGAAGCCAAACCGGTTAATCGCTCTCCTCTCATTCATAAAAAGCCTGAAGCCTCCSGTTTCTGCAGCTCACGCGGTGCGAGCGGCGTCTTTTCCTCCTAAAGCTTTCTCCGTGCGCGCCGGCCGGCGGCGCCGCGCTGTCCGGCGGTAGCGTCGYGCTCGGGGGTCGCAGGCGGCCTCACCGACACCCGTATCGGCACCTTTTTTTGCCTCCCGTTCTGTCTCCGTGCTGTCCTTCCCTTCTCGTGGCGTGAGCGGTGGTGTGCTTGTGCAGTGAGCCAGGTAGAGCTCACCTAAATTAAGACTGCTAACCTGACCCCCCCCCCAAAAAAACTTACCCCCCTCCCCCCCTTTTTTTTTAACCTGAATTTTTCCCTCGGTCTGAGACACCAGTTCACGTTTCTGTGCATGCTTTTTTGGTGGCAAAACCTGGTTCACGTCTCTTCTGGTTTGTCCCTCCATCACTCACTCCTGAGCCCGTGCTGCACTCTCCCTCAGTTGTGCTAATAAAACTGTTTGTGGGGCTTCAGAGTAGCCTGGATTAGCTCTGGGTTAAAATAACACTCGTCTTCTGTGTTTGAATTGCTTTTTTTTTCTCTCCCCCTCCTCCCCCCCTTGTCTGTACAAGGAAGAAACGTCACTGGAACTGCAGTGTTAACTTTTGTGTCTGATCATGGGGGCACTGGCATTAGATTATAGTGGGTGCAAGATAAATCCGCATTCTGCCACATATGTGTGTGTCATTTAAAAGCTTTTCTTTCTTATTATTTGTGCTTGCTGTCCCGGAAGAGGTCATATATACATACTGAAGCCTTGGTGTGATCGCTGCCTTCAAGACTCGGTTTTGTCGGGACAATTTGCAATAGAAGTCAGACGAGAGGCAAATAAGACAATCTTTAAATTAAACTGCCTTTGTAACTTTGACAGAACTGTACTGTCCTCTTTGCAGGTCTGCTACATTTTCAGGTAATAAATTGAGAAGTCTTCAATGTTTTTATTTTTCAATAGCAATAACCCTTCTTGATACATCTTAGGGGTAGCAAGGCAATGCGTGCAATATATTTATCAGCATGTGAGTTGTCATTGTCCCTTAAATTTCATGTTAGTTGATGTGTGTGTTTTTCAAATAGCTTTTCCTACTTTGACTTTTTTTTTCCCTGTGATCTGACACAGCCCAAAATCAAAATGTGTAGATCAGAGAGCTGCTTAACAGCATGACGTGTTGCGGGGTCTTGCATCACGCCGGSTGGTGGTAACACCAGGGAAGGGGACTCGTGTCCTCCTAACCTCCCCCAGTATGTCCGTGCCTGTTGCTAGTTAAGGCTGAGGAAATATTTCTTTATCGGGCACTTCTCAATGGCTAACATTGAGAAACGTCCTGAAATGGTAATTTCAACTACACTCCATCCTGTAAAAAATGTATCTCCTGCCTAAAGTTCTGCAGTACTTAGTGAGCTCTTGTAAATGTGTGCTTAGCTTATTGCGGTGTGATAGTATTCGGTCTTTGGCATAAGCACTAAGGTTTATGTTTGGGGGTATTAGCTAATTAAAACGTGAGAATTGTCAGGGCACTTGTGTCCTAATCCCAGTTAGCAGCTGGTTTGCTTCACAGCATGGAGAAGGTGGTAGCATAGAGATACTACATAACTTGCTCACCATGAATTTTCTRCTTTGGGGATGAGGAGAAAAGGCAGCAAAATACAACTTCACCCGCACTGCAGAGGCATCCTGAGTGGCCATGTCTCCATGCGATTCTGACTTACAAATGGTTATTACAAGGCAATACCAATCTCCAGTCACCTGATTAGGTCAGGATACCAGCTTGCTTCTCTTATAAATGAAAGGTTTCAGACCTCCTGGTCATGCAGAAAAATCTGTAAATATGTCTCAAGGCATCCTGATGGGGTAGTGTCTACCTGAATCTGCATATGGCCTAAGTCAGTATCTCCAAATAGTGTGAATTTCCTCATGTATCTGAACTTGCTTCATCATCCACTGCGTTGGGAGAGCATGGTCGCTGCTTCCTCTGTGCAGGGGCTCTCTCCCAACACAGAATTTAGGTACTACTTGCCCCTGGCAGGGGAAAGATCAGCAGAGAGTTAAATGTGTTGCAGCAGAGCTGATGCGGATTCAKCTTGTATATTGCTCTGAGCATTTCTATTTCATCGTGCTACTTGAAGTACGTCYTTGTACTTCAGTGTATTCGGTAATGAAATACTCAAAGTATTAAATTATTTCCATTTTATACTTGGGAAAACTGAGGCAGAAGTGTAAAGCTGGAGAGCTGATGAAACGGGGTTTGAAATCCGTTATCTCAACCATCGCTGCAATGTTTGTAACAGGAAGCAAGTGCTTTAATGACTGTGCGTTTTGTAACAGCGATCAACCTTTTTGGCTCCTGCTGTTCTCTGGAGACAAGGCTAGGCTCAGGGTCAGCCTTGGCTAGCAGGAGGTCTGTGACTCCAGAAAATGGCTGGTTTCCTGTGGTTTCCTGGCTCACTGGAATATTAAGGCAGTTGAGGAAATCTACTCTGCATTTGCTCTCCCGGGCAAAAGGAGGATGTAAATCTCTTTCATTCCCTGCATCTGTTGGAAGGGAGCTGAGCTGGACTCCGTTAGCAGTTCTCCTTTGGAAAGGGAGTGTAGCATGTTTGTCAACAGGCACTAAACCAAGTGATACTAAAACAGCTGCAATGAAATCACTCAGAAATGAGAGTAAAGATGTGGAAACTTTTATTTCTTTACATTTTCACCATTGTAAAATTAGCGTAACTATGACTTTCTTCCTGCGAGTTTTGTCATGACCCTAAAATGGAGTATAAGGATGTTGCCCATTTAGGCAGGAAATGGGAGAGGCATGGTTCCAGACACGGGAAGATCGATTTGATTCGAGGAAATCTTTCTAACAACAATCCCAGCCTGCTGTGTGCCAAAATGTAATTGTGAAGTCGGAAAGCTGATGAAAAGTGATGATATCCAAAGATTCTTGACTTCTTTTGTTCTACGTCCAGCAAATTATTAGGAGACTCTTTAAAGTCTCTGCTCCCAAATCTGAAAGGGTAATATAAATAACACCACTCATTTTTTGTAAAGGTTTTTATCCTGCAACTTTCATGTATCTATTGGAGTCATGTATAACATGTGAATTCTGGAGCAAATTCACTACAAGAGTCTAGTTGCTAAGACTTCTGTACTCATTAATAGATGATAGTTTTTAATTGTGGACAGCAAAATCAATTTTAGTTTTCCATGTCAAGATGAGGGGCTCCCATTTTTAAAATCACAAAAAATAGAAAGGTGAGGGTTTTTTTTGTTTTTGCTCTTTGCTTTCTATTGACTTATTTTTGTTCTCGATCTAGCAATTAAGTTATAGGGTTGAAGCTTCAGAAACAAGTTTGCTGAAACGGTGGATGCTGCTGAAGTGGAAGGCAGAGATTGTCACAAAACCAATGAACCATTTCAGAGAATAGGGTTGTGAAGACACAGGGAAATGTAACCAGTATGGAAAAACGTGGAATAGTTTGGGCAAGAGCCCATGGAGCCGTTTGTGAGCCAAGTGAGGTGATTGTCAGTTGTGTGGATTTTGAAAAAGGATTTGTCCTTGTTTGGTCCAAATTCTGGCCTAGGGTAGGTAGCTGCAGCTTATTATTTACATAAGGTCTGAATTTGTCCGGGTGTTTCAGCAGTCTCCATAAGGCAGTATAATGTAAGTTGGGACAACAAAACAGCTGTTCGCCCTTTTTTTCTGGAGAAGAAAAAGCACCGGGGCAAAGTTAGCCTTTAGATTATATTAGCCATGAAAAAGAGGACTAAATGCTGTTATGTTTTTCTGCTCTAAATCTGGAATAACTATTACTTTAAAGCAGTTATTTTTATATAGATGTGCTGTAAGGGGAGTTGCAGCTATTTACATGTCCTATTGTAATTGGCCTTTGCAGCACAGTAACTGAGTAGACTTTGACCCAGGCTTTGTGCAAAACAAAAATACATACAGATATTTCAGCTGCTCCTTGGTTCCATTTACTTTGCTGCCTTTCTGCAGGAAATGTGTAATGATTCATTTCTGAGGTTTTATGTCCGCTTCTAGAACTTACCTGGAAATTAAATTTTAGATTAATCTAGATAATCTTCCTTTAATAAATTTAAAATCGATGGCTCCAAATATCTACTGTTAACTTAATATCTCTTGCTAACTCAAGCAGCGTTTCTGTTCTCATTGTATACTATGGGGCTTTCACCCAGTGAAGGAAGTTCAGGCCCTTATACAGTAGTGTTTTCACAATCTAACCTGTCTACTCGTTAGTCTCTTATGTAATATTCTCATTATCCATCTTTATCGTAAACATTGTAATCCGTTTTGCTTCTACATCGCAGGTTCAACAGTGTGACCACTCTTGATTCATATACTCACAGCAAAGCCTCCATCTGTCTCATGGATTATAGATCTAAATTGGTAACTATCTTTGCTTGCAATACTTATTAGCAGTTATGTTAGTTGTTCGTAATATATTTTCTGCTTCTGCTAAATCTCTCTTGTAGTTCTAGCATTTGTATAAATCCMCTTAAGGTCGTGGCCGTGTTTCCTTTATGAGCTTTATTCTTAGGGCARCATATATTGGCTGTAAAAAATACCATTACTTGATAGAAATCTGATTCAGGATTTAATTTAATTCCTGAAAAAGAAAAAAGAACAACAAAAATATTTTTTTTCAGATGACAGAGCACATAAAGAAGTGAGATTTTATAACAGAGAAGTGACCTAAATGTGTAGTTTGTGAACTAGACTATTTTTAATATAGGTGCACTTCTTAATATATTGGGGGGGGGGAAGAAGGTATTAAGTCTTTTGAAAAGAAGTTATGCTGTGTGTGAATAACGCCTCTCATTGATTGCTGCTAAGTGGTAAATATTAGGGATGAAAGGAATCTTTTGGTTTAGCCCCTTCCCTCCCTCCCCCTTCCCTACTGCCTAACTTACAGAATAGTTTCCATAGTCTTTCGTACTATCTTCAGAAGTGTCTACAATGCTCCTCTCCTACGTCTCCAGAAGAGCCTTGACAGGTTGATGATCTTTTGACTTTAGAGCTATACAGKTTTTCCTAGTTCTACCTTTATTGAGCCTCATTATTTCTGTTTTTATGAAGTGACTGTATCTAATCTCCTGTTTTCCTTCCACATTCATCAGTAGCTATGGATAGCCAGGAGTCTAAAAGGTACAGCCGTGTCCCTTCTCTTGCTGCCTGTTGTTATCACTGATTTCTCTTAAACTGATGGTCATAACTTCTTATTCTGTTTTATTTAWTTATGTATTTATTTATTTTCTGTTGGCTAATCTTAAGCCCTGGAACATCGGAATAGTAAAATGAAAGTAAGAAAAGGAAGTTTTGACTGTGAAATACAGGACTGGTTCCTATCCCTGCTAGTTTTGTTAGCCGGTAAAATAGTACATCAGRCAAACAGTGGAGGTTCAGTTGCTGAACATAAGTAAAATTAGGCTGGACCCAGCCCAGAMTAGCATGCTGTCTTAAGATTTTTGACTCTTAGAAATATATAGTGGCAGTTTCATCTCTAGCTTCTAATCTGTCTAACAAAAGAAAATGATATGTGCTAACAGATGATGATGAAACAGTTGAAAACATTCAGGTTTAAGTTGCAACTGGTATAGAACCCAAAACACTTGTGGTAAATTTTGGTTTTGGTTTTAAAAATAAAGCAGTAAAAAATACTGAAAGATATTTTTATTTTTAGAAATACACAGAATTCATAATATATAGAATACATGGATTCATAACATGTTGGAAGTGCAAATATTTCTTTATGTGTCGCTTTAAGTATAAGTTCCATCAGCATGACCACCTTTCACTGTTGACTGAAGTGGCTCACAGCAGTCAGTAGGACCCTTTGCCTAAGGCAATTCAGACTTCTTCCTTGCTATATTGTGAGAGATAGTGGGACATGAAAAYATCCATGTCTGAACAGACACATGTGGCTTCTAGTAGAGAGAAGGCTAAACTTCCCAGGTAATGCTCCAATTTATTGTTTGTTGTCTATGAGCAGATCTAGAAGAGCTACTAGTTTCTAGGCAGAATGATAATGACTGGAAACATTCGAAGTCAACATTTGTTTTTCTGGAAGTGAATGGATGGCAAGATATACCAGTTGATTTCTACCCCCTTCTTCCAGCACCATCAGTTTAGACGGTTCATGTATTGCTTTTCACAGAAGCTGGCTGTAGGCAGTAAATATTGAAGAGCTGGGGTAACAGTTGACCGATCTTACTGATTTGTAAGAGCAGTAACATTTTGATGGTTCATGTTACACTGCAAAGCTGTTTGATTCTTCACTACAGTGTTAGTCACAAACTTAAAGAACGCAGCTGGGAGGAACCATCTATATGATATATTTCATTGAGCACTGAAGGCAGTGAAGGCTGGTTTCCTGTGGAGGTGTGTCTCAGGGTGACAGGCTTCTTTTTAAACTGCATTAGACCAAAGTAGAAAATTAAGGCTGGAGAGGTGTCTTGACTGAGAAATGCATTCTTTGGTGTCTAATAAGCTCTGATTAAAGATTTTTATTGCTATTAGAGCATTTGTAGCATCCTCCTCCTTTGTGGATTCTCTGTCTAATAAAAGATGGGCTCACACTGCAGACTTCTTCCTCAGTATGGGAATAATAAGGTATCTTGTATCTATAAAACAGCT
Source organism: Apteryx rowi (assembly GCF_003343035.1). Lineage (NCBI taxonomy): Eukaryota > Metazoa > Chordata > Aves > Apterygiformes > Apterygidae > Apteryx > Apteryx rowi. The sequence goes on from NW_020450982.1 coordinate 1,254,544, forward strand.
TATTCTCACAAAACTTGCAGGAACTGGATATGTTTGAGACTTTGATCCTGTTCCTAAAACGTATAGGGAGATAAGTTCTCCATATTAGTATGCTTTCACCTGCAGAGAAATGGGCTACCCAGGCAAACAACCAAAAGATGCAAGGTCTCGTACTAAGGTTTTCTCAATGACGTTCTAATTGGCAGCTTTTCTTCTTGTGTACGATGGGGTTTTTGTAATGAAGCTAAATCTTTATTGTGGAGGATTTTTCTTGAGGACTAGTCCAAGCCAGTGGAAATAGAAACCATCACAAGCTTCTCTTTTACACTCTTTCAACAAGTCTGTTGGGAGCTGTCCGACGTTTGCTTCGCTTTTCTCTCTGCTGCTGAGGTTGAATCTCTGCTGAGTGCAGGAGGCCAGCAGGAGGTGTGATTACACGGGCCCTTCTCTCGGTAGCACAGCAACTGCCATCCTTTCCCACTGCTCAGTCCCCTCGGCTTGGTTCCTGGGAGCAGAGAACTGAACCAACTTAAAAAAAAAATAGCCCTGCAAAATAGGAAAAGCGTTAGGAGGAATTATTTTTAGCGGGGATCTGTTCCCTGAACCAGCTCACTGTGCAGTTCTTAGCACTGGCATAACTAGGGAGTGCTTGGAACAGGGGTGTGACAACAAGTGGGTGAGCAAAAGAGAAGGATGAGAATTAGGAGACAAGTCTGCTCATTCCTAGCTTGAGGATTCAAGCACATATTCTCGGGCAGCCTTGTGAACGCTTTCAGGCCAAATGCTTGTTGAGTACAACTTCACTAACAATCTGCAGTCATTAGTATGGCTGTCCTTCCAGTTTCACTTTATTGACCGGAGGAGGGAGAGGGAAAAGTCAAATTTAAGCAAGGAGATGGAATTTGCCTTTGAAAATTTTGTGCTCTGACCCTGCCTCTAATGATTCTGTGAACCGAACTGTGGCGTCTTCAGCGTAGCAGTTGCGAGCCCAAGGCAGTGAGTGTTGTGCTTCTATGACAACAGCACCACTTTCTGTCCAAGTATCATTTGATCTTATTTTCTACATTGTGCTTCTAACAAAGCTCCTCTAGCTGGTCACATTCTGTAATTGCTTTTTTAACTGAGATTTGAAAGTAGCATTTGTAGCCAGGTACACTTTTGATTATAGCAATCTAGGGGGTTAATGGAAGCAGCAGTGTTTCATTTAAAAGATTGTCTTGGAGTGCGTGGATGGATTCCATGAAGGTAGTGGAAGAAAGAAGATATCGATTCCTATGTGATTAGTGGAATGCTACTTTGTTAAAGGTCTACCTGTAAATCTTTAAATGTCCAGGTTTCAAGTGATGAGGGCGTGTCACTTTTTCAAGCCTCTGTGAGTGGAATGGAGAAGTAAAGAATTTTTTTTCCCATTAGCAAGTGCACATGTGATTTCAGTGGCATTTGTGGAAATCACGTATGGGTATGAGGAAGATAAATTACTCAAATATAGAACTTGTCTCTGTCTTCCAGCTTGGTGATGGTACAAATCAACTAATCATTTGGATTCATTATTTTTGCAGCTGAGTTTTCTGTTTGAAACTGGCAGTGTATGCATTTCCCTGAGCATGTGCATGGAAGTCAGTTGGTGTTGAATTCTTCATTTTAAAAATTCCTATTAAGATCCACAAGATGTGAATAAAAGAACATTTTCTCTGATACACTGGTCAGAAGAAAATTTGTACTTGGGCTTTTTGGAGTGCTTGCAAAGGACCTTAGTTTAATAGCAGTTGAAGTTAAGACCTGTATGTATCAGAATTTTACTGTATCCTATAGAGACTCGCTTGTGGGAAGATATTGCTGCATTCAGTGAAGCTATTGAGTACTCAGCTATTCCTAAATTTCTTCAGAACCTGTCCTCATTAATGTACAGTCTATGAACGAACTGTCTGCTGCACCAGACCTTGTCTGTGTGAGAAACCTGCTTGTATTTAAGCAGAGATAAAGTCACACATATTTTACTTAAGTTTAAACTGAGATGGTTTTGGTTTGTTTCCACTTTGTTGGCAACTTAAGTTAAATTGATATCCCAGTTTAAATCGGTTTTGGACAGAATTTTGGTTTATAGCCATTCAACTATACTAAGTTTCAAACTGTTTTTTTCAGCAAGTGGGTGAAGTCCTGTGTGTGAGTGAGACTTGATAAAAAGGAAAGTATTCGGGCAAACGCTCAGAGTAGATGTTAGTGGGAGTTTTGTTCCCGAAGATACCTGTGAGTCCAAGTTGAGGGAAATATTAACTTACTTCTTTGGATGTTGGGGGGAAAAAAGACTTCAGTTTCCGCTCAGACTTTGCTTTCTGACATAGCAGATGAATAATGCGTGTCCTAGTTTGGTGGATGAGTAGCTGCTGTCATTGCCCCAGTTCACACAACCCCCTGACTGGCTCTCAGGAGCCCAGGCCAAGTGGTTGACTCGAGCTAGATATTGAAACAGAGCTTTAAAGATGAAAACCTGGCATGTCTGTTACAAGCTAAATTCTTCCAAGCTTCCTTTTTCTCCTTTCTGTGATAAATCCAGTTGGTACCACAGCAGAAGGTAACTACACGAATAGAGGTGAAAAGACAGAGGCCTGCCTTTTTGCACAGCGTGTCTGAGCTGCGTATTTCAGATTCCATGATTGCTTTTTGGTTTCTGAATTCAGTGCAAGGTCACCAGAGAAGGAGGGATCCTTGAGGCTGCCTCTTTTTTTTATTTTATTTTGCTTTTACCCCCAACGTCCCCAACTCTCACCTTTGCCAACAACCAAAAGAGATAATCTATCCCTTCCAAACGCTCCTTGCAACCCCACCGAGCCATCACATTTTATGCAGATGCTGTTTATTTTAACCACAGTCTTGAGAGTAGGTAGATGTTGGGTGGATTCAAGGTTGTCAGCTGAAGTTCCTTTTGCCCACTGATGTTTTGTCTCCTCCCATCACTAAGTTTTTTTCTCTATAAATATTGAAGAAAGAACTTTTCTAAGAATAGAATGGTGGTGGAGCATGAGATGGTAATGCAGATTTCCTTTTATTGTCATAAGAGGAATTACTCAGTTTTATCTGCCTCCGTGGCTGCTTACTAAATTGCGTAATATGGTGCACTGTCAAAGATTTTGTTTTTTGGTTGCAGTACTGCAGTTTATTGGAGAAACAGAACTGGCACCCTGCCATTGAAGTAAAGAATGTTTCTGCACTAGTATATGAACAATTTGCAATAGCCATCTGTTATTCTTTTAAATACAAAGAAGCRTAACAGGTGCATTTCTTGGGTTTGAAAATCTTACCAGTGCAAGTGGATAACAGAAATTAAAAGCCAGACTTTACAAAGAGGATTTCAAGGTGTATTCCTATTTCTTCAGTAGATATAATGCCAAAAAGCAGAGAGAGAAGCTAAACACAGGGTGTGCAGTTAACAAACACTAACTGCTCTTAAATTTGTTCTTTTTCAATGTTTTGTCATTTTCTTAGATGGCTTCAGCAACAGATGCCAGATACAGGCAGAAAGATACTTCAGATCAAAATTTCGATTACATGTTCAAACTCCTGATCATYGGCAACAGCAGCGTGGGTAAAACGTCCTTCCTCTTCAGATATGCGGATGACACCTTTACACCAGCCTTTGTTAGCACAGTAGGAATTGACTTCAAAGTGAAAACCGTTTATAGGAATGACAAGCGGGTGAAGCTGCAGATTTGGGTAAGTGCCAGCATTTTCAAAAATGCTTTATCTTCGACCTAACACAGGTATGATGGTAAAATATGGCTTCTTTTGAAATAGAYCTTGGATTAGTATAGATTCTTATTGCTCATGTGTTTTGTGTGGCCAGACTTGTACAGGTAAGCTGAAGGGTCCCTCTGCTCAAAAACCCAGTCGTGAGACTTTCTCAGGCTTTTTGAGTTACAGCATCTGAGGCCAGTAAAAAACAAACAAAAACCCCAATGTTTCCTGAAGTGCAGAGTGGAAGACCAAAGGCAAGCAATTTTGTGAACAGTTCATGATGTTTATTTTTACGAAAAGCAAGTGATTTCTTTTATGATAGATGTTGACAAATGACTTAAATTGCATTTGCGCTGTAGGGTTGATCCTGGTAGCACTTAACCCTCTGTGTCCCAGTGAATTACTAAACGCGTTTAAAGAAGCTGGGCTCAGATTGCTGTGCTTTGAAGTACTACAAAGCCTCAGCTGAATTCCTTAGCAAAATTCTCTTCTTCTGTTTTGCAGAAAAAGAAAAGATCTCAGATTAAGAGAATGCTAGCCTGATCTCTTTTAACAATTTCCAGGAGCTAGCTCAGTAACACAGAGTGTCTGTCTATTAGTGGTTTCTCCCACAAGTTAAGCTTAAGTTCAGTATTGAAGGTAAGTTGAAACTGCACAGCATTTCCACCCAACCCCGCCCCAGCCAAGAGCACAGTCTTCTAATTGATCTGTATGCAGTAGATTTATAATTAATCTTTAATTATCAGATTTCAATGTAATATTATAGCAATCGCATTATTTCTTACTGTGACTGACGTGAATTCAGAGTGATAATCTCAAATGAGGAACTTTTTTTATTTCCTGCAAGTATATGATTCATTTTTGTTTCTGTGTTGCTGGATGCCAGATACAACGAATGACATAATAAAAGATCCTCTCTGTGTTGCTAAATCCTGGCTTTGAAACGAATGTAGATAACCTGGCATGGAACTATTTGCTTTCATTTAGAGTTTGAGTTATGGGAACATTCAGACTTTAGGCTCACTAAGAAATTACATGTCTTCCATCCTGTGTTTAACTTTTTTAATCTCAGAACATGAAATTCTGTAATAAATTGTGTAAAAGCAAGGCAGAAAGAACCATGAAAGATATATGTTTTTTATAAAGGTACTGGAATTAAAATGAATTGAGCAAGAATTTTACATAAATCTGTTTTGAAGGCTTTTTTGGGGAAAAAAGTCTTTAATAACCTTAAACTTTTCATGAAAAGAGATAGTATGTCAGGCTGATTCTTCAGAGAGCGCTAGCTAAAGGATCTGTAATACTGAAGTATCAGCAACTTTGTTGATTTGAACTTTATTTTCAATAAAAGGTTCGTGTCAGTGCTTGACAGTTCCTGGAGTGACTTGTGCTCTTTATTTCTGTGCTCCTTGCAGGTATCCCTGATGTGTGTCATGATTTAAGAACCTTAACAAAAACTTTGGGTGTGTACCTCTTTAAAAAAAGACACAGTATTTGAACTTGTTTACCTCTTACCTGTCATAAGCCTAAACCTATAAGGTCAATGTATGCCTCAGGTTACGTGCAGTAGTGGGGCTGTTAACACACCAAAACTCTGTGTACGAAAGGAATTGTTTTTTACCAACCTCTCTTCTGACTACTTTTTAAAATGATTTACAGTCTCTATTGAGCTCCATTCTGCCTACAAATGGAAGGAGGCAATGCCTCGATTTCAACTGAACCATATTCAGAGGAAGAGATTATTTAGTGATAATAAGTTGCGACTAAATTTGCAGCATTTAATGAAAAATGGTGTATGTTGTGACTGACATTCAACAAAAGTAAAACAGACTGCTATAATATTCTTTTTGCAAAAATAAGAAGCAAACAGCCACCTTTGAGAACAGCTGGAAGAATATTTATTTTTGTAAGCTATTGTGTACCACATAACATAAGAAGCGTATTTTGGAATACTGGAAGTACTGGAAACTTATTTTGCAACATAACTTACAAGTCTGCCTTGAATAACCCTTTCTACTTCTGTAAAAAGCAAAGCCCCGCATAGCGACAGAGAAATGGGCTCATGAATTGTTATTTTATCCTAGCAGTATAATGTGCTCATAAATGGGAAGCTGTTACTGGATTGAAAGAACTATAGGAAGGAACTTGCTACATTTCAGTATCTATTACTAGCAAAAATGACACTGGAACTAGCTGCAGCTGCAGTGTAATGGCACTGGTGGTGGCTGCTCTGTAAAGCTCCTTCCAGCGACATACAAAATGGGTTGGGAGCAGACGAAGGGGTTTCAAGTTACCAGCTTCTGCCTCTAGTAGCGATAAAACCAGAAGAGAATTAAGTCTGAAACTACCTGGTGACAAGGCAGGATGCGGCTGTGAGAGAGATCAGGGAAGAAGGCGGAGGACAAGGGGAGTTTGCCAGGACGCGGTTGCTCGCCGTTGCCTGCTGCCGAGCACGTATTACCTGCCAGCCCTCGCGTGGCAGTTGCTGTGAGCGTGGGACCCCATGCTTCCATTTTTTAACACTGTCACTTGACATTTAACACTTCGCCTTTACTTACAACTTTCCAGCTATGTTGACCTTTTTTTAATTATGAGCACCTAAGCTTGATTTTAAGTCCTAACTGGATTGGGTTTAATATGAAGCTCTTTTTTTTTTTTTCCTAAGGGAGGAAGGAGGGGATGCAAGTGCTTAAATTATCCACTTGAAATTTCTATATAAAATCCAGAGAGTAACACTGTTATATTCTCTGCGCCACAGACCTGCATTTCTTTCAGCACATCCATGCTTGCAGAGCTCTGTTAAGTGTGTGCAGCTGTGGCAAATGAGAATTGGCAGGCTGGAGATTGTGTACAAATAGCCTTGTTTTGTGTCATATAAGTTTCAAAGGAGGAAAAAAAAAAAAAACAAACCAAATCCCCTAAACAGTTACCACTGAACTTTCTGAATTGCAATGACTTTTTACATCAATTTGCTTTTGCCTGTGTTGATAAGAAGAGTAGAATATCTGGGTAGAGGACCTTAGCTAGAAGGACCTCAGCTAGAAGGACCTCCTTTGATTTTTTTTTTTTTTTAACTAAACAAAATTCGTACCTCTTCAAGTGCCAGTCAGCTGTGTATGAAGACTCTTAACAGTGTGTTGATATGTCAGTGAATGTTACAACCTGTCTGACCTGTCCTGCAGTTTATATCTCTAGTAGAATTCGATCAGTGTTTTTAAGACAGAGATCTAGTTTTTGTTTTTGTTGGGTTTGAGGGAGGCCTTATTTCGTGAATCAGGATATGATAAGCTGTCAGATGTAATGATCAAGAACAGAGTGCTGCTCTGTTCAGCTTTGATGTAATCAAAACCTGTTTGCTCTGTTGACATTAAAGCCTCAAGCACCCAAATTGGTATTTATAATAAGATTCCTGACAGTTGTGCTAGTCACATAGCAGTCTGGGAAATGATCTACTCATTTGAAAAGACTTGAAAAGAATATTTTTTCTCTAGAGTTTGGGGGCATGGGGAAATAGGACATATCAAAGATATTCATGATGTTTTTAAGGAGGAATACAGTTCTGCTGGCTAGAGAACAAAACAGTAAAATGGTTCTGAGAGGCGTTAAGTGAAATAATGTTTTTGKTTTTTTTTCATTTTGTTTTTTATTATCATTTTTGTTAACATGCAGTCAACAGATTCTGGAGTATCCTTAATGTTGAATCTTCTAAGGCTTTTCTGTCTTGTTTAGAAATGATGGCTGCATGTAAACTGAATAAATGACTTCTAGTGAGAAAATTCATTTTGTAATTGGATGAGGTTTGGTAGTTATCCTTTATCATTTAAAATATTTTATGTATACATATTAATACTATGTAGATATTCTAATGTCTGCATATATGTAACTCTTAGATCAGAATTTTATAGCACTGCCATCTATAAAAACATATTTTTAAAAGTACTTTCTTATGATAAATTTATAAGGAGCTGATTTATAATCTCTCTCTGTATGTGTGGTGTACATGTGGATTATTTCCTGACCAACAGTTCTGTAGTCCCATAGATGCTTTTATTACTGATCAGAAAGGAAAGCTATTATATTTTCAGGTAGGTGTGTTTTCTTATTATGAATAAATCTCAAAGGTAACGTTATATTCTTAGCAAATGCATACAGGTATAAATACTCAATACAGTGTTCAGGTTGCCTAGCAGCTACACAAGGCTACCTGGTCCAGATCCAAATAGAAGCAGAATGAATCACAAAAAGTGATTTTGGTTTTAGGTGAGAATGATGCAAGCAGGGTGTTTGTTGTTTGTTTTGTTATGTTTTGTTTTCCCTTCCTCTGTGCATTTGTGTGTCTCTTGGTGGTGAGTAATAATGGATACTTAGAGCAGATCTCTAGAGCAATGTATTGGTGAGATTAAATACTGAGGGGTAAATTCTGGGCCTTCCCGCAGGCCCAATCCAGGTTAATTCTGTGGGCTCTTTGGATAATAGCACAGCCTGACTGATGCAAAATCACTGGCAGTGTTTAGCCCAAAATACTTGCATGCCACAACACTTTGCACATCAACTTTCACAGGCCTGAGGCAGGTTTTTTTGTTCAAGCTAAAACATCAGGTAGAAGCAAGAGGAGGTTTTAGTCCTCTCTGGACAGCCCCCGAGAGGCGTGCAGCCCGTCCTTTGGCAGTGTGTTGCATGTTGGTAGGGTGCAGGGTATTGGGATTCCCAGTCTCTGTCCTGTGTTTTACTTGTCCGCCTTGCCCTGGGTTCTGAGCACCTCAGAATTAAAACTGTAACACTTTTTTGAATGTGTTTTGTTTCCATTTTCCCCCATAGGATAGGATGTATTTTTGTTCCAGTTTTGCAGATGGGGAATTGAAGCTCTTAGTGTCTATACTTTGGGACGCACTGTCAAATTCATTCAAGGTGTGATGGTTTAATGGGTTAGCTGGGTCCTCTTAATTGACTGCATTTGAGCTTTTAACCCATCCCAGTTGTAAGGTGAAGTCTTCAATGAGGCTTTATCTTGTCAAATGAAATAAACCACAAAAATAGTAAAAGTTTTCTTTTTATTCCTTATCTCTTTGTTTGTAAGCTTTTTTGAAGCAAAGGCTGGCTTTCATTGTACTTCTGTGCAGCACCCTATACAATGGAGTCTCATTTTTGTTCTACATACTATGAACATATATGTGATCAATAAATTATTAAATACAGGATTTGGCAGCTGATATGACAGCTGAAACTTCTTTCAATCCTTTTTTTCTTTCTTAAGGCAGAGAGAGATGTAAATTGAACTTCAGATTAAAAGGCAAAAGGACATGATGTTCAGCTGAACATAGCCTCTTTAGACTTCGGTATGTTTTTTAAGATACTGCTGATCAGGAAGAGTATAGCTTCCCCCCCCCCCCCCCATTAAAAAAGATATTGCTATGGTTTACCTGCTGAAACCTGTAGGGGTCTAAGATTAGGTCTAGTGGGTGTTTGGAGCACGCATCCTGCTTCTCAGGCACAGCTGGGAAGAGGGTGCAAAGCAACATCACTCTATTTTTGTGGGAAGGTCCATGACAAACAGAAATATGACAACTGCTAATTATGGTGAGTGGCAGTTACCACTGAAAAACTAAAAAGCCTAAACCGAAGAAAGACCCCAAGCTGCAGCTGTCCAGAAGGCAAATATGCAGTGTTTTAAAGAGCTTTTTGTGTCAGTTGTCACCTGAATGACAGGATGCTACCGTGCAACTCACCTGATAGGGAGGAGATTCAAAGAAGTAACGCTGGTAACTAAATTCATTTTTTAATTTAAAGAAGGTAAAATTAGAACATCATCGTACTTGATTGTAAATTTTGATGTTAATTGCACACTTAACCAAAAGCTAATTATGCATTTCAGATGAGACAGTCATCTATTCCCCTGGCATCTTGTTCCCGCTATGTTTTTGATAAGTTCCTTATAAACACTGACTTCAAATTTGTTTCTAAAAAGAGATATGAGTTCTGTAATTTAATAAATGGATGCGATGGTGATAGATGTCTCTAAAGATAGATTAGGCCTGATTCTGCTCGGTAGATTTGCAGCTATTGTGAGATCCTCTGATTTGATATCTAGACCAACAACTAAAATGGACAAAGTCATGACAGTGAAAAGAGCAGGTTGATCCATGCAAGGGAGGCCAGGATTACTACTTACTGCCCTGATGGCTTATTGGGTCCCAAAAATGAAAGTCATCAGTGGTGGATGGGCATAAAGCACTACCTTGTTGTTAAAACACAGTGCAGAATATCTGATCAGAAAAGAGATGCAATAGCAATGTCTGTAACTCAATGCCAAAGTCTTGTTTATATCTCAAGTAATAATTCTTCTGTTCTGGGAAGAACTGTGTGGTCATGCAACTCTGAATGTTCTGTAAGATTAGACTTGTAAGAGCGATAAAAGGGAGAGAAATAAAAACTTATGTTTTAAGAGGAAGGAAGATGAGCAATGGGAAATAAAACCAACTATGAGTCTTTGAAAAGAAGAAAAAAGCATCAAGCAAAATGTTACCTGTGAACAAAACTTACAGTTACTGAGTAGGTAGGTGTTGGACTSTGCCTTGGAGGTGAGCCAGTGCATGCTGAATATTTTACAGCTCATTCAGCCATTCCATGTGAAATAGTTAAGTATGGCCTGAGGGACAGGTAATGGCAGAGACACAATTATTGTTTTACCCTTATTTATGCAGCATTATATGACATTGGCTTAAGCTGAATTTAGTGCTGGTTGCCACTGGAAGCAGTGGTCTGCYGCTCTCCCTTAGGCATACATTTCCCTTCCCTTCTTTCTCTTTTGTCAACAGTAATGATTATTTGGTTGCAAGGTGGGCCATGCCTGCTCAGTCATCTGACCAAAACCTGATCCTTTTGCTCCAGGATTAGTTTTCAGGCTGGTCTGACTTGCCGTGCCTCTACGTCTTCCCTAACAGTGACTCAAAGGAAGGGATAGAAGTGTGAAGTCAGGGCTGCGTAGGTTGCTCCTTTTGATAACAGCTTAATGATAAAGCAGTTTAATCCAGTTATGTGTAGAGATTTGTAACAGAAAAAGTTAGACTGGTATGAAAAAAGTATGACTGGAAATAAATGTTTGTAAAAACACCAGAAGAAATAAAAGAACAAGGTTGAAAGAATGGCGTGTATTGATAACTAAGAACAGGAYTGACAGCAGTAAAACTGGTGGACACTGAGAAACACAGTGTTTACATCAAGACCAGAAACCTGCACTCCAGTAAGGCCCCAACACAGATGACTGGTCAGCTGAAGGCCTGTCCTGTAGCGTAGGCGGATGCAACAAGGACACAGTGAATCGATTGTGCCAGTGTTTGTTTTTTTGTTGTTTCAAAAGGAAGGCAAACGGTACCCATGAATGTGCGCAAAGCAAGGAAGCRAAGGCAAGGGGCAGCAACCTTGCTTAAGGTTTACGGAGGATGGAGGCAGATATTTTACACCCTGTGGGAGTCAGCAATTATTACAGCATGTTTTTTTGCCTCAGATAATTCTCCAGTGCTTTGGAAATACTGAAAGTGTTGTGTGAGTCAGTATGGAAGAAAAGGTGGCTTCCAGTTCTGAATAGGTATCAAGAGGTGGTTGAGATTGATTCAGGGCTGGATTTAAAAAAAAGCAAGCCGATCCTGTAAAATCTCTTCCATTTAATCTCAGATTTATGTCTGAACTAGAACTGAAAACCAGCCCTCTTCAGCTCAGGCTCAACCACTGATTTGTCCTGTCGTGGTATGTACATGCTCAGTATTGCCATAATTATAATTTTTTTCTCTGTTTAAAACATAAATGCTTAATACAGAATTGTCATTGGAAAAATTGAGAAAAAGAAATCTCCTCATGTTATTCCAGTTAATAAAATACAGTGTGTTCTCTTGTATGTAAGTGACATTGTTTTTTCACTCTGCTGACTCGTGTACCCTGAAAAAAAATTGTAGCTAGTAGAAAAGTCGGTATGTGTGCAAAACATGGATTCCTTAGCGCCTTTGTGGTAGGAAAACCTGGATGCTTAGTTATCCCACTAACTTAAATATTCTTCTGCTTGTGTTTTGGGAGGCTGTTGAGTTTGACAGCCTAAGCTTGCTGAGCACTCCTATGTTGGCAGTTAAACAGTTGACATGGGAGCTTTATTTCTGTTTATAGTTAATCACCTCAATCCCACTGTTATCTCCTTATAACTCTGCATTATGACGGGGGCCAAATCCAACTCCAGTCTCGGCTCTGATTTTGCTGGAGTCATTTCTGTTTGCAGTATTGGATTTACTCTCACTGCAAGGTGTAGTATCTCTTTGTGCTACATCTTTGCAAAATGACAAAAYTGTTACCAGACTGCATTCAGAGGTACCATGTTGTATCCAGAATCAGAGTCCAGTATGTTTCTTTTAGTTGATGAAGAGCTGCTGATAGCTCAAAGATCTGGACCTATTCTAAGAAAAATRGGCTAATGACAACTAGTTGTCCAGTAAGGAAAAAGCTTTACTTGGAAAATTTCAAGTGAAATTCTTCTTGATGTAGTAAGTCAGTTAGGCTTTTGAAAGGACAGCTGGCCTCTTGCAGGTATTGCTTTTTACAGCAGAAAMCAGAACAGATATTTTGGTACTTTCCAGTAGAACAGACTTTCTATTTTTTCTTTCCCGTTTTCCATAAGGACTTAGACTGATGTGCCTCAAAATGTTTTCCTGTTGCCGTGGTCTTATCAGAATCATCCTGATATGATTTTCTTTCACAGTTTCATCCTCTACATTATGACTAGGTATATGCTATATTTAAAGGTGTTTGGTTACACTGTGATCAGTTAAGGGTAATACAGTGGGTGGCATTTATGACTTCTCATAGCCTTTGACTGAAGTGAGCACGTACATGTGTTGTATGTTTCTGGTCAAAGGAGGTAATGCAAGTCACACTTATAATTTTCATGCAGTGTGTTGTCTACTACTGTATCATGTTTATGAAATACTTATGAGTAAACCGAATGACTGAATTGTGAAACAAAACTAGTGACCCGAGACCATGAGAACAGGTTATCAGATGTGAGAAATTGTGCTTTAGTACCCTGGTGTTTAACAGTGGGGACTTCTTCGTTTATTTTCTGTTGTCTAGCTATTTAACATCATCCTGCTTCAGTGAACACTGATTTTCTGTATTTCTGTCAGCAAGGACTGTTTTCAGTCTTGTGGAGGGAAGGTTGTACAAGTATCCCATCCCCAAAAGCATCCTTTGATTTATTAGAATGGGGAGTGAGGGATGATCCTTCCAGGACAAGGGGAATCGTGACATTACTCCCGATCCACAACAGAAAACTATGTTTTGTTTTGTTTAATAAACAGGTCCCCAAATTGACCTCTTACCTGATTATTGCAGTTAAATTGTGCTGAGGCTGCAGTGTAACCGCAGTGTGCTGAGAGAGCTGCCTGGTCACTGTGTGTAGTTGTGTTCGAAGGCAGCAGCAGCAACCGTGTTTGGGGCTAGATATGTCATTCACTAGCAATTTAGCACCTTGCATTTTATAGTCGGGGTTGATGCGACTCAAAAGTATATTCAGGGCTTCTCTGTTTCTGTCACAGTCTGGGCTTTGCTTTGTTGCTGAGATGTTCCTCCTTCCAAATGGAGCTGCTGGTCCCATGTGTTTTACCTAGGTCACACATGGCATCCTGTACGTCTGTCATGCACTTTTATCTTGTTTGAAAAGCCCTCCGTTTCTTTGCTGCTTCTACTTAAGATCCATTTCTTTGCTAATCATATATCAGATATTCATTGCTTTGCTATTAGTTGTTTATGTTAGCAACTGAAACAAAGCAAAGGAGGTAAGAGAGTTTGAAAATTTGGGGGAGCAGGCAGGAGTGAGGCAGATGAATGCACTATATTATGAGCTGCTGTGCTCTATTAATTGAAAAAACTTCATACTGTGTAACGCCCACGTGATTGAACTTTGTGCATTATTTAAAGAAGGGTCAATAGTGGTGTATTTTCTCAGCTAGCTTCTGCCTGGCTAGTCACTGACAAGCAATACAGACATTTGTACCAGTGCTGTAGTGTCACGGAGGGAGAGTGGTGTGTGTAGATACGTGTGTGCACATGTGCTACTGATGTCTATCAAGTGATACCGTCTACTCGCAATTGCTCCAGCCAGAGTGATAAATAAAAGAGGATGTACAGGGGATCTGTGTATAGGATGCTTACTAGGCAGCATATTCACCCTAACGCTGCTTTTGTATGGCCTTATTCAAAAATCTGGCTGCTGCTTCCTCTCCTTTGGTCTATAGATCAGTGATAAAGCTGTGGCTGTTGGGAAGTTACTGAATGTTCGAGTGCCATGGTAACTGTATCGGGCTCTGCCGACTACCAGTGGTGCACAGAGCCCTTCCCAGTTTTGAAAGGCAGTAAGTGCTTTCAGTGCCAAATTGTGGTCGACTGGTGTGAGTCAGCTTCGATAAGTCCATGAAAAGTCCTTTACAAAGGGGTCTGCAGATTTCCTTTTTTAAGAGGAAAGAAAAATGAATAAGTCCTGTCAAATGTGTTTTGGATCCTTTTTTTTCCCCTCAGTCTAAAATTGGCCTGTATTATTGGAGCACTAAAAAAATGCTTTCCTGTTGGGATTACCACCAAATGCTGAATTGCTTCCTGACTGCGCATCTCAGCCGCATGCTGTATGTGTTTCTATAAGGCTGTCCCACTTTTCCTGTAGTTTTCACTCAGCTCTGAGGGATGCACCGTGGCTCTTCCTCGGTGAAATCAGATAACACCTTGGTAAACATTTTTACATTAACTGTAAGGATAGTTCTGGCAAAGTACAGTTGTAGCAGAATTTGGAATAATGGAGTTGTGTGTAAGAGTGACCAAGAAGAGCTGGGGAAAGAGAGGAAGTCAATACATTTGTTTTCTTTTTTGGGAAGAAATATTCTGTTTGTAAGATAGCATGCTGGTGCATCAGCTGATTGCGTGGAATAGTAACACTGGAAATTTTCAGCCGGGGCAATGCTAATTAAGAATTACATTTTCTAAGTCTCTTCTGCATAAGAGTAGAATGACAGACCTTAACCCTTATGCTTCTCTTACCAGCAAGTCTAACTTAGCTGGATTGTAAAACTGGCAAAAATGTGAAGAAAATCAGACCTTACTGTGCTTATGTATATGTTTGTTTTTTCTAAACAGAGACTCTTAGTCACTTCTGTGGTAATTATCAGCTTCAGTTCAGTTATGGTCATGGTGAGCCAGCCCCCCAAAGGCTACCCGAGGCTAGCTGTGATTTGGGGTGTGTAGGAATATCATGCAACTTCTGGATAACTTGGCAGACATAACTATTGGACAGCATCAGCCCTCAGTGGGTTACGTCTCCATTATCATCTGGTGTAAACACTTTTGTTTGTGTGGCACAGTTGTGAAATAGAAGCTTCTTCAGCTGGAAGCCATTTACAGCCACTCTCTGCTCCCTTTGCAGGCATAACTGACTAAGGCAGCAGAGAATCGGGAAGCAAGAACAGAGCTGCTTAGGGGTTGCGGACGGGTGCGTAAACTTCCTTGCAGTTACCCCAGCTGCTGCAAGCTGCGTCTCCACTGGAACACAGTGTGGTGGGTTTTGTTCCAGTCAGTAATTGGACTAACACGAARTGCTAGTTTCTTTTTTCTTTCCATGTGTCTAGTTTATTCTCTTCTTATTTCTAAGGTGCCCAAGGCCGAAGGCTTGTCACTGTTGGGAATGTTGTGCTATTCCAGAAATCGCCGCTTGCAGGAGCGGAGGAAACTTGTTTGTGGTTGCCAGAGAGTGAATTCTGGCTGTGTGTAGGCGGTATGGGGAGAAACGTAAGTGACAAGCTAAAGTTCAGAAGTTGAAATGCCACTGAGCATTTACATTTACAGTGGTTTTTTTGTCCCACCTCTGAGCCTAAATTCACAGTGCTAGCAGTTAACAGAAAAATAAAGAGGGTCTTTAGATGTGATTCTAATCTTTTACATTGATGTAAATTTGGAGGGCCTGCAGGACAGGTTTATGTCATGTGTAGGGTTTAATGCTGCAATAACCTGGCTTCGTGCATTCAGCTGCTCAGCAGTGTAGTAAATCATGGAGGGGAGATGCTTTGTTTGAAAGCAGGATGGCTGCGCTTAGTGCAACATGGCAGGGGGCTTGCAGCAAGCCTAATTTAGCTTAAGCACAGCTTCATGCTGGCACAGCCGTGGCATCTCCACTTCTGGAGTTAGCCCTGTCTCAGTTCAGTGAGGGCCTCCAGATGGTACTCCATTGCACAATGCTGACCTGCCCTAAAGCCAGCAAGTCGGTGGAGTGAAAACAACATAAAACTAGAGTAGAACCAAAGCAGGACCTTGATCTTTTGTATCAGAATTCCTAATGAAGAGATCCAGAAAGAAGTAACAAGTGAATAAATAATAAGTAATAAACAGTGCTGTTTTAATGATTGCATCAATTAAAATGGAAGGCAACACCAAAGAAGCTGTGCCTGTAGGTGTTGGCTTGCAAGCAATGAGGGGTGGCCAAGAGCAGTGAGTTCAGGAGGGCTGGATTCTGCAGGGATGAAATTGCTACCACAGAATTGTCAGTCTGCGTAAAAATGATGTAGAGATTGCAGCGTCCCTGGGAGGTTGTTGGTGTCTGGACACAGATCTTCCTGAGATGAGGAACATCAGCATTTGGCAAAGCTCTTCAGCCTCTTTTTATATACCCTTCCTGATCAAGGGTGTTTTGCTAGTTGTGAAATATGGTGTAAAGCACAGAAGGGTGTTGGATGTGGTAGCTGATAGTAGGAACTCAGTGCTCCATTTTAGCAGGATTTCTATCCTGATGCTCATTCCAGCTGTTGTGCTATAATTATATGACAGCTGAAAGTCCATACCTGTTTAAGGCTCCTTATCCTAGCTAAAATGGATCTCCTTTTTATTAGAATGCCTTTCATCTTGAAAATAGCATGCAGAAAAAGTCATTACTGCAAAGATATTAAATGATGTAAATTTGCGAGAACYGCTTAATTCGCCCTGAGGCTTCAGGGTTCGGAAGTGTAAAATTAATCATTTCCTTTCGTTTGTCTTCATTAACCATTTATTTAGGGAAAAAGCCAACTCTTMAAAGAGGAAAAACCTGCAGGAAGTTCTGTCTTTGTGATATATTTCTTACAATGTTCTGAATTGTATATGCAGTTTTTGTCCTGCTATGAAAAAGCTATGGCCCTCATTCTGATGTCTTGTATACATTTGAAATGACTTCAGATTATTTTCTACTAATTATGCATAGGAATGACCTTAATATTCTATTAAGAGACTTCGAGAAATCTAAAGGGAACAAATGCAGCAAAACCCATTCATATCATTGTCATGTTAAAACTGTAATTTAAATAATCTTTCACCTAAATGTGGAAATGATCTTTTCCAGATCTTTACTCTTTTAATAGGAAATTTCATCTGAATCAGTAATACTTACAACATCTGGCTGCAACTTGGACACAACAACATCTTTGTAACACTGCATCTTAGGCTGAAAGTCTTTTGGCAGGTCTCCCGTCTGTAGCACTTGCTGTGGAAATGCTCTCTAAATGGCTGAGACCAGGAAGTACAGTTGTTCCAGTTGCGTGTCAAAACCTGATGTTGCTAAGTGATGGCAAGGTAGTCACCTGGCATACCATTTATAAGATCCGAGTGCTTAAAAAGAAGGAAACAAATAGCTTTATTTTCCACTAACTGCCTACAAGATGTCTGTGCTGTGCTGCGCTGAAAGTATTGAACCTACGCAACTCTCTTAATCCAACTAAGACCTTCAAAGTTTTAAAGCTCCTGGAATGGCAGTCGTTTCTCTCAGCTGAGAATGTACCCTCCAAATACAATATTATGTTATCTGAGAGAGAGAGCCGTGGTGGAGTCAGTTTAGTGATAAAAAGAGTTTTTCRGAAGGACAGCTCTCTATCACCTACTATGAAGGCAGAGAAAAGGCAGTATTTGTATTGTTTGTTATAATGTCAGAATATGTAAAATGTGCCCCTTTTTTGATTATTCTTTAACTATAGTCTGCATATCTGTGAATATTTGCAGCATTGATTTTTTTTTTTTTTAATGAAGGAAAGTGAGAATAAATGCAGGCTATTGTATTTGTTAACTATTCTGGGACTGTTACTGAAAATATGAGAAGCAGGGGATTTTCATTTCTAATTTGTCTACTTATTTTATGGATAGAAGAAATTTGATAAAGATTTAATTGCCCTCATACCACAGGTGAGTCATGAGTATTCTGCCAAAGTCTGTCTGCTCAATAAAGTATTTGTTCAAAATAGTCTCTCAAAAGGAGATGCTGAACAATTTATTCAGAGTCATGACTCACTGGATCTTTTTTTTTTTTTATGAAAGAATTCCCAAGACATGTTAATTTTAAGATCTCATCTATTAAATTCTTGATTAATAACTATAAGAGTGTCAATTTGACAGCATGTTGAGGCTTGAGGGATTTGTGTAACTGGTGCTGTCTTTTCAGAGAAGGAAGAATAGCTCAGTTTTCAGTAGAGGTGGACTTGCACAGATCCAGATTTGTAACTGGGGACCACTATGGAAAAGAGTAGAAATATTGCAGGAGATTGCCTCCCCATGAGGTACAAAAAAAAAAAAAAAAAGCATTTCCCCATTGGCATGGTCTCCCCTTCATCCAGAGGATGCAGAGTGTCTGCCTATCTGCGGAGGAAGGGACAGGGGTTTGCATGAATGAAATCTGTATTGGCATCAGTGTTTATCTCCTACTTCTCACTCTTCAGAAATGAGCTCTTCTCCAGTTTCACATCTGTGCACAATACAGATTGCACTTTGAATTCATACTTGCAATTTGGAGCTATTTCCAGCAGTGAATTCTGACTCTAGAAGCCCTTTCTCCTTGAATCAGATGTTTGAGTTTTATGTAAAAAGTGTTCTCTTTTGAGATGCTTGATACTCTCATTCTTTGCTTTGATGTTCCCAAACTATCTTTTGCAGTTTGCTGCAAAATCCTATACATTTAACATCGCTCTTTTGGCTGACCTCTTCTTTCACCATGAGTAATGAATGGAACAGAAAATTGTGTTTCTTTATTTTATTGAATAATGAATGAAAGAGAAAATTGCGCTTCTTTATTTTACAGCACAGCCCTTGCTGAAAATAGCACCTGACTATATTTTCTCTGGCTCTTTTTCTTTACTATTATTTTACTATATTAAATGTAATCTTTTTTTCCCTTTGGATTTCGCTCCATCTTTGTGCCCTGAAGCTTCAAACACCAAGTTTTGTGAGTCATATAAATGTTCTGAGACATCAAATTAAGTAGAAACTGGAGAATGAGTTCTCAAAAGGTTGTGAATGCTGCTGACGTCAATCTCGGATTGAAATAAGAAAGAAGATGTAGCTGAAAGATCTTGTGGGCAAGACTCTAAGGGCTCTTATGCTAATTCTGTTGTTGGAGCAGAAATTGTGTTTTTATAAATGAAGGCAATAGTTCCAACTGAAGCTCTAATAGACATTCATCTTAATAACTAGATGATCTTGAGCTTTCATATTTTACACTGAAATTTGCCTTCAGCAGATTCCAACAAAATTGCTTGGAAGTTACTAAAATTAATGGCAGCATGCTTTCTACTTTTTCAACTTGTGATACAATTCAATTTTCTAGCTCTACTTTTTGCAGGGTTCCTCAAAGGRTGTCCTTCAAAGTAGCATTGCAAAGCATGGTTTTTATCAACAGCAGATGCTGAACTTACGTAGAAATTTTTCTTGATTGTGTACAGGAGAGAACTGAATTTTGAAAGTAGCAAGGAGTCATGAAGGTTGACATGTCTTAAGAATTATTTTGGTAACATGAAACATTTAACTTTTAGAAAGCAGTTAGTAATGCCATTTTGGAAGCTAAATATATGCAGATTGTATGTTTTTATTGATTTGATGATGGTATTGAATTTATCTCTCTGTAGATTCAGTGAGAAGAGTGCAAAATGTAGTCTTTTCTTAAGGGACTAAGGGAAAAGGATGTCTTGCGGAAACCACAAAGAAGTAATATACTGTCAGCTTATCAGTACAGAACTTTTCTATGTGCATGTATGCTTTGGCATTGATGAATATGGCAGTTCAAGGCTGGCAGATAATTAACATACTTGTTGAATACTTTATCCTAAGTCCATTGAGACAGTTCATTGGAAGCCTGTGTCTAATCGTCAGTCAGTAGCGCTGCAGTGATCGCTCTGAGTCTGGATGCGTGTCAACTACCGGTATGCTTCCACTGGTGAAAGAGGAGTTGAAGAAGTTCTGCCCCTTGCAAAATCCAGCTCTATGTTGGAGAGCATCACACAGCAGCAGATACAATAGTGTCGAGTTTAGAGATGCCAAAGGACATCCTGAAGTGAACCCAGAGGAACTGGAGGAAGGTAACATGATTGCTGGTTACCTAAACTGGGACAGCAAAGTGAGTGCCTCTACCAGGTCATCAGTACTGTTGTGTTCAGGTGCCTTTCTGATCCTGTGATAAAATCTGTCCACAGACTTCCCTAGGAAGCCAGTTTTTGAGACTGGTGGCATAGCATGTACCTGTGCATGAAGTATTGCAGCCAAGGCCATTAAGAAAATAAGAAATATAGCTTAAAGTTTAGAGATTAAATATAACCTAGATTTACATGCAGATACCCAGTAAAAGCTCAACAGGAAGGTAATGAAGAAGGGGCTGTCTAGTTGGTTACTAGTGCAAAATGTACTTTTGCTTTGAAGCTGAGAAGAAAATATACTTTCTGAGTGCGAGGAAAGAGGTTCTAGCTCTTGAAGACTGTACATAGCATCCTGTGAACAGAAATGGAAAAGGAGAGTGGCCCAGAGAGCTGGAACTGCTGCCAGGAACGGGATGCAGGAGACTGAGGTGAGGCCATTCCACAGAATGGATCGTTCCCAGGCTCCGGGGCAGAAGCCAGATTCCTGATGGGAGGGCACCAAACTCCCATCAATTTATAGTCCTTCTTTTGCTGTAACTCTGTGGTTACTATTGAAAGGGAGAGGCAGGCTGCGATGATGGATAGTTTGAATGAAAATATCAGCAAGCAGGATATGAGGTAACTTGCCTGAGGTATGTGATGATAACGGATTTCTAGGCTTCCGACCAAGAGCAGTCAGGGAGCGTCCTGTAGTCACAGTATACAGTTTTACAAGTGAGGCAGGGGCCTGTGAGGGACAGGTCCTTAAAAGTTATGTATTTAAGAAAAAGTTTTAAATTGACAGCATCCTGTTGTAAAGTGAGTGTGCAACACGTTTCCCTGGAAGATGTCTGATTCCATGTGTCTGGCTGCACAGGCAAGGGAGAAGGAGGGAGATTTCAGCATCTCAATTATACATGAAAACAGAGTACTCACAGGGAGGCCCACCACAAGCTGATTTATTGAAGATTGGCTGCTAAATTAGGAAGATTTTCCCCTGTTGACAAGGCATTTTGTAATTGTACTTCACTGCCATTTTGTATCTATTCCAGAAACATCTATTTCTGATCGCCGCTTTGATCAGAAGCCTCTGTAGTTCAGGACCAGATGCTGAACTACTTCAACTGCTGATCTGAGATGGCTTGGCGATGTGTCTACCCCATGGTGATGAGCACAGAGGCAGAGAAGAAGGCTTTCGGTTTCCTGAAGCTACTTGTTTCTGGTTAAGCACTATGAAAATGAATGTATGCTGAATTGTTGCCTATCAGAATTCCTAAACAACTCTTCTGCCTCAGGCAGTGACACTTGATTATGTTTCTCATTCCTAAGCTTCTTAAAGGTTTAGCATTTATGAATCTCCTATAATGCTGTTTGCTTGACACATTTAGTCAGGGATATGACAATGATCAGTTGAGGAGAAAAACAAGTTTTCTAATCAAGTACAAATTGAAGCTTCTAGTAAAGAGAGCAGAGAGGCAAGGGAAGGTTTCCTGCTGTTTGAAATCAAGTTAGARCAGGGCCATTAAAATATCTCAAATGGATTTAATATAAAAATGGGCTCCATGTCCACTTCCCACTCAACTTCAGGCAATCCACTGTGGCTGGTTTTGGTAGCAGTTTTGGTAGAGAGGCTGAGGACTGAATGGGCTCGGGTGGCTCAGCTCTCATCCCAWCCCTCAGGAGGAGTGAGCGAATTGGTGCATAATCTTGCATTTGATACTGATTCTGCAGCTAAACTGTAGGATTAAAAAACAAACAGATCTGTGAAGGTCTGTCTGCCCAGCGTCTTTCAGGAGTGCAACGTAGCTGTGGTCTTTTAAGTCGCCGCCTCCAAGCATAGCAGGGAAGCAGGCAGCCGTTGAGCTGCTTGGGGTGGCGGAGGGGATGTTGCTCAGCAGCCTCAGTTGCCTTTTGCAGTGGGTTTATGCTGAAGGGTCCTAAGCGTTCTCGTAATATAAATGACATTAAGAAATAGTTGGTATTGTAAGCAGGCACATTCCAACTTGGCATATCTTGAAAATTTGACAGCAGCCAGATGTTTAACTAGGTGGAGTCCCTGATGAATCTAAATACCATGATATAAATCTCACAAACGCTATTGAAGCCGAGACTTCAGCTATGCCTTATGAATTGCAATTTCTTGGAGGTCTTATTTGATCAGAGGATAAATTCCTGTCTTTAACTGTAGCTTTTTCCCAGAAAAGACAGAACGTATTCCTGTGGGTCACTAATGACCCGTTTTAGCAAGTCAGTTGATGCTTTGGAGCTCCACAGAACTGGTTAAAAATAGATATAAAAAAGATTTAAAATCTTTTTTTTTTCTTTTTTCCAATGTTGCTGTTAGAAAGCTTCTTTATCTTGTACAAGCAGCACAATCTTGCTTTGGTTTACATTTCAGCTAACATATGGTATACATATAAAGATCCCCAACAAATGGGGAATTAATTGATTTAAGTTGATTGATTTAGATTACTAACATGAGGATATGCTAATGAGAAACGATCCATCGTGTYTAAAAGACAATTTCAGTTCCTAGCACAGCTGATACGTAATGTTAGTATGACATGCATGAAAATTATAGTAAAAAATGTGTTGGACTGTTTTGAAATTTTGCTCAGTGGTTACTCCTTGATGAGCGGCAGGAAACATTAGTCTTTTTGCAGCCTGACAATGCGCTCTTCTGCATCGGTACACTTTTCTGTGTCAGTACAAGTAAAAACATTAAATACATCTAGCTAGGAAAATACTGCACCTCAGAAAATTGATAATACTGGTAGTTGTTGTGATGGTGCGTATTTTTTTGATTTCTTTATGGCACAGGTATCGGAAGGAGGAAAGGTTTGTTGGGAGGGAGGAGAATTTTCACTTCAGATCAGGTTTCCATTCCATGTGGGAAGGGAACGTTTTTGTACTTTTGATAGCATAGCTATCTGCAGGAATGGTATCTGCACAGAGATCCAAAGGGAGAGTTTGAAGTGTTGTTTTGAATGCTCGTACTGTTTGTTCCTTTTATTAAAGGCTGTGGGTTTTCCCCCCCCATAAGGGAGCAGAAGAATGCATACAGAACGTATGCGTATCTAATGCAAAGTCAAAGAACTTGGCACCTCTTATTTTCCCCCATCATTTTTTTGCCAGATACTTTCATTCCTTACAACAGCATCAAGCAAAGTTCCATTGCAAGGAACTCACTTTCCTGTTAGAAATTTGACGTTTATTCCAGTGGTTTCCTAGTCCTCAGTGATTCGGCTTTGGGCAAGTTAGGTCCTGGGAGCMAGACCCATTTTGTTCTTGTTGTCGAGCTTCTGTTTCAACTTTTCCGCTTCCTGTGACTAGCAGCATCTTGTCCATAAGCTGCAGTGTGGGGACTGGTGCTCTGTTTAATTCCACCTCCAAGTCCCCTCCCTGGGTTACTCTATCTGCAACTGGAATTTGTTCTTCTCCCTTTGAAATAGCTCATCAGTTTAACTCCTTCAGCACACTTCAGGTTTTGGCATGAGGACTTGGTAGAAGAAGTTTTATAGATTTTGCCTATACTAGAAAGGTTTTATTGGTATAAATTGTGTTCCTATTGATATCAGGTGGCTTGTTAATAAGGCTATGTTGACAAATGAGTTCTTCATAGCTGACAGCAGTGGTTCCTAAACTGGATCTGTGAGACCATAGTATGGGATCCCAGATGAATCACAGACCAGATTAAATGTGTTTTCAATAACCTTTTCCAGCACTACCAGAAGTGTCAACAGATGCTTGAGTTRTAATTTGTTGTCTCTGGCTGATTAGAGAGGAACCAAAAGTTGTAGGCTGCATTTTTCAGATGAAGGAATTAGTAATCAGTATTTACTAAATTCTCAGCTTAAAGCAGGATCACATGACCCTAAAATATTAAGGCTTTAATAAAAAATCTGATTATTTTTATTGGATAAAACTCCATGAGAAATTGAGTTGGCAGCGGTCTGATGATTTGGGGTGTTTAGGAAGCACAGGTGTAAAATACTTCTCTGCACAAAATACAGCTTCTTTAGCTAAAGTGGATTTCTCTAAGGCCTTTGTGGTATAGTTTTGTCAGTTTGTGGTGTGATTTATTTACTTGTTTTCTTTAATTTTTGCAGTCAGGTACAGGCTTGCAAACAGCTGTGTTGGCTGCAGCTTACCGCTGTCCCTCTGTCGGGGGCATCCCCCCTTACAGCTCTGCYAGAGGAGTGGACTCCTGTGCGCTGAAACAGCTCATCTGGCCCGTTTCGCAGTCGTGTACGCAGTTTGGGGGATCCCTGCTTCCCACCCTCCCGCGGAGGTGTGCGATAACCGCTAGCTGCTGGATAATAACGGCCTTCAGCTGCCCCACCTCCTATAGGGAGAGGATAACCCAACACTCTCTTTCAGCGAAACCTGTGACTATAGGTCAGGAGACTGTATTGCCTGGGCAAAGTGCCAAAATAAATAATGCCTTGTATTTAAAAAGGTTCAGAGGGAGATTGTTCAAATGTTGTGCTGAACTCCCACTAACAGTGTACGACGTATAGGCACCAGCTCGGACCAATGACTTGGAAATTTTTTCTTGAGGTTTTTAATTYACTGGAGCCTGTTCCTTTTAGATGTTTGTGCATGTATTGCTTAGAGAGGAAAAGCRTAATATTGTAGTGGAGAATTTTAAGAGAAAACAGATTTTTGGACTCRACTTTCCAAATTCTCAGCATCTCAGACCTGGAGCTAAAAATGCATTTTCTTGTGAGTATTCATTTACAGGTGGAAAGACTTCCTGTTGTATTGTATGGATTTAAATCAGAGTAGGCATGAAGTGCTGTTGTTTGTAAAGTCACTAAAAGTGAAGACTCCCTACTTGATGTAGCTCTTCTTCATGTGCTCCTAAGCAATCACATGTACTTATCTATGCTGTGATCCTGGAAACAATGAATGTGCTYAACTTTAAATACACAAGTTAGAGCAACCAGCTCCACTGTTCTTACCTGTGTGAATATGGTATTGAAATAAAAATGAAAGYCTCTCAAAATGGGACACAACAGCACTTCATTTACTGCCCATTTTGCAAACAATCACTATAGACGCAGGTGCTGCGGGAGGAGAAGAAAGAGTGGGATGTTTTACAGCTCTCTCTGCACTGTTTCTGATGCCGCACCTAAGCAATCACACTGCCTGTGCTACCACAGTAAGCAATGGAAATAACATTTAYGGACTACTGGGCGAAGGAGATCTGATTATGTATACATAATTTTCTGTCTTGTATGAAAGCTTTTCTACAGAAGTGTAATTAAGAGTACACATCTATGTAGGTATCATTTTTGTCTCCCTCTTTTATGCCYGCCGCTTGCCTGCCTAAGGTGCAAGCCTATTGGGATCAAATACATACCTGGAAAAAAGCAAGCAATTGTAAATTTAGGTAAAAGATGAAGAGGTTATATTGGCCTGCTCTCATAAGGTCCCACTTTGTTGTTCTTCAGTACTTTTTCTTTGTATTTTAGTGCTGGAAATTAATTTTTTCAAAATCTTAGTCTTGCAAATTTCCRTCCTGCCAATAAAATAGATGGTTTTTTTAACATTGAAATCAATGTGTACAATAAGAGCTTTCCAAAGGAAATAAATAATAAAAGAAAAACAGCACTACAGCATTATTTTTTGTTTAAACTAAAGATCCCTAAACCCAAGTTTCTTTTTAGTTTTGACATTGACAGATTGCAACACAGGGGATTCAGGTTAGATGTTAGGATAAACTAAGATTGGGAAATATAAGCGTTGGACCGTATGCGGGACCTGAGCAGGACTAAATGGTGTCCACTGTATCTTGCCATGACACCAAATTTATGGTTCTGCATTTCCAGAGTGACTTTGTAAAGGGGCTTGAAACACAATTTAGCCTTGTCTGTAATGGCCAGAGGCAAATACTTTCTAACATCCCCGGAACGATCGGATCTATTGAAGGATCTGTTAGGATAGGGCCACTGGATTAACCAGGTGTGGTTGCAGGTAGACAAGAGTCTCCTGCATTCAGCCCGAGCAGGGAGAGGGCAGCTCTGCTGCTTTATCCGCAAGTCCCTCTGTGCTTGCCGGCTTGAGCAGGGAGCTASGGCCACTGGGGAAGACARGCAGAGGCTGGGGAAATCGGTGAGYGCCTGGAGGGACTGCAGAGCTGCCGTTGGTTGGCCTTCTCCCSAGGAAGCTCTGCGGAGGGCAGGGGGTACCAGATGTCCGGCAGCACAGCCGCCGCAGTGGCATTCGCTTGGGGGCTGGCCCGGACTGGAATAATGAGTGTCTGCAGCTCTGAATGGTAGAAAGCCCAGTCTTTCTGGGGGAAGAGCCTRGGCATGGACAGCAAAACAACCTGACAACTGAGTTAAAACTTGTGGAGTTTTCTCACCTTTAGGCAGCTGTGATATGTCGAGAGGAGAAGGTGGCATTCCTGCGCAGGAGAAAGCCYGCGGCTGCGTGAGGGCTTGCTCCCAGCTGAGCTTGGCGTTCTGCTCGCGCACAGAAAGAAGCAAGGTGACTTTCCCGCTTTTGGTGTGTGTTCTGCAGGATATTCACTCACGTGATGTGAGCACAGTTGCTTAGGTAAGAAAAGGCTTGCTGATATTTAGTCTGGTCCTGTCAAGCAACAGGATGGCATCGCCTCCTGGATGTAGCAGACGACAGTCTTGATATGTCCATGAGACAGTTTGTATATGGTGTTTGGAAAGTATATCTTGACRGTTAACACCTGTATTCATTCAGGCGGGTGAGCAGACGGACACTAAYGGCAAATGAAGTGTCCTCATTCTGTGAACCTATGAAACCTAACATTTCTCCTTAGCAAAAACTTGTATTTCTGTGTAAGTAGCTACCTCCAGGCTGGTTTTGTTTTTTCCCCCCTTTTAATATATCAAATCCTCAGTTACTGAAGCTCCATTTCCATAATTCTATTTTACTTTAGGAAGTACAAAAAGTAGTCCTCTTTGTTGTTGTTGTTGTCATATATTTATCTGTAGATATTTTTTTCTCATGCACACTCAATAAATTCAGGTCCTCTCTGTACTGCAAGGATAGTTGGGGATACAAATAGTGCTAAGGCAGCAAAAGCAGCCAGAAAGCTAAAAGTAATTAATGGAGGCAGGAAGCCAATTGAATAGATGGGAGAAATACACTTGCTAATAGAAGGTCAGTGAAGAGAGAAGGGTCCTCACAAAAACTCAGTGGGAGTCCTTAAAGGATCTGGTCGTGTGTCCTTGTCTCCCTTACTTTAGTACTGTACAGCATGCTTTCTCTTCTTATTTTCTGAACTCCCCCTTTAGTGCTGTCAGTCTGGAGTGGCAGAAACGTGCTTTGTAATTGGCAATTTTTTGTCACTTTTCAGCAAATGAATCGGCTGCTAATCTCAGCTGGGATCATACAAATCCAGAAAACTCCAGGCTTTACAGCAGCATAACTGAGAGCAAAATCTGGTTCACAGGCTTTGTCTGAAGTTACCTTGGAAGACTGTGCCCGTATACTGTAGAAATGATTTCATTTTCAAATTGTGGAAACTATAATGACTTTTGAAAAACAAATTGGTGACTTCTGTGAACAAAGAAATACTGTAAAAATCCTGTGCTGGTTATTGCAGCTTCCCGCAGAAAAGAATGAAAGAGTTTGCAGTGCAGAAAGCACAGATCCACGTTGCCTTTAATGTGTTCACTTTGTGTTGACAACATGAAGCTGGAAGGAACAATGGTACCATGGTAACTTGTGTTCTTTCTAATCTTTCTTACAAGGTTGTAAAACTGTTTACCATGGCAATATCAAGTTAATATAGCACATTCTTTTTGAATTTCTTGTTTTCCCTTTTAGGATCATGATGTGTTTGAAAACTCTCTGGTGTTCAGCTATACTGCTATTGAAGCTTTCCGATACCTTCAGTAAAACAAAGATGCTAATTATAAGCATTTCTTATTACTGTGCCTAGCTGATCTTTTTTTCTTCACTTGTTCTCCGTCTTTGTTTTAGGAGTCCTATTAACACCTGGTAATTCTGACCTAAGCACAGTCTAACTGAGGCACAATGTGAAGCCTGTAATTGAGCTTCTGTTTTCATTAGATAATTTCATGAATTGTACTTCCATCATTTGCTACTCAAATCTGAGAATAATGTCAGAAAAATGGCTTTTCAATAACCACTTAGATGCAGAGGTGGTGACAAGTCTGCTTCTCCAGAGTGGGGTAACAATTCTTACTGCAGTCTGTGCATAACCTACATTACCATACTAAGGAATTGCTCAACATTCAGGTTATGTCACAAGCTGGCAAAACGGAAAAGCTCCGAGAGGCTACTGCTGCATTCTGCAAGCCTGTGTCACAAGGCATCAGATCCCCATCTGAGTCCCTTGAATGCAAACAGAGTTTATCTTCAACTTTGAATGTCTTGTGCTTTACCAGATTTTTTCACAATTTCTGTGGATGCTTTTGTAGCTGAGTTAAGCCAAACCCAGAACTGACAGAAGAAACTCTAGACGAAGATTTRAAGGTAAGATATCAGCAGAAGCAGAGGGCTATGTTTACCAAATAAAGTAACTGAAATGTTTTTCTCTTTCATTGACAATTTGAGTAATGAAATGGGTGCAAGTTCTGGACCCAGTGAAATCAATAGCAGTTCTGTCCTATTTTGTACGACAAGGATAATATTAYTTCACCATCGTTAGTTTCTAACGCTCCTTGGGAGCTGCAGAAGCGGAAAGTTATTCAGCTGGGAGGCAGAGATTGCCTGAGGACCTGGTCCCTGCTGATCTCTGGCCCAGCTGAAGAAGCCAGCCCCTTGCTGAGGGAAACTGCCTGTTTTGCCTCTGCCTGAAACAAGCCCTGTAAAATCCTGGGATGGCCCATTGGCACTTAGCTCATCCAAACACATCTCACCCTTATGATACTTTTGCATAAACTAGCTCTCCCATCAGCTTTTGCTGTTCTTT
The DNA here is from genome assembly GCF_003343035.1 of Apteryx rowi. Classification (NCBI taxonomy): domain Eukaryota; kingdom Metazoa; phylum Chordata; class Aves; order Apterygiformes; family Apterygidae; genus Apteryx; species Apteryx rowi. The sequence continues at coordinate 1,283,599 of NW_020450982.1, forward strand.
GGGCTCATGTCAGTTTGTCCCTTTCCTCTACCAGCCATGCAGTCTCTGCAGCAGAACCCATTCCCTCTGAAGAAGTCCCAGTGTATTTCCTGTACGATCCCTCCCTTATTTTTTTGTGGGCACAGAGATGAAGAACTTCTCTGTTTGCCAGATGCACTTCTAATTCTCGCTGGTTTACTTCCTTCTATACAAAAATGCAGCCTCTTGTTTCAAAGGTGCGTGCAGTGAGCATATCACTGAAGCAASTGTGGATGAGGCTGTTCCTATAACTGCTGTCATTAAGCCGTTTTGAAAGTTAGGGCAGATGTGGAAGTAGTTCATGTTTACATCTCATTCTGTGAGATAAAAAAGGTTTTATTGCAACTAGTCTGTTCATTAATTAAAATGAAGTAAATATGTGCCAGAATGTTGCCTGTTCTTATCTAAGACATCTTATACAACARTTGTTATCGGCTGATATAACTGACCTAATCAATGCAGGGCTGATTTGATGCAATATCATTAATGAGGTGGAAGGATGTTTTTAGATTAGYGCTGAGGTATATATTCTTTACCATCTAATATTCTTTGCATTAATTTTATTAATGCTTCAAATGGAGATTCATTTTGTATGATTTTCATCATTTCTTTTCTTCTGAGAATGGTGTTTGTGGTATGAATATATCAGTGAAATGGAAACTAATAATCTGTTTCCTGAACAACCAGGCATCGTTCTGCTCTGTGAAAAAGCCAAATACTGTCACTACCTGAGCCTTGGTATAAATCATTAGGATCMGATCCAGATAGCCAACACCAAGTTTTTCACTGCTGCTGAACAACCTCCAAAATCAGGTCAAGTTATAAGTCTTTGTCCTCAAGGGTGGGTAGGTAAAGCAGGGGAAACAATGAGTGCAGTTCAATTTAGTTTCATGATGTTTTGAAGCAGTTTTGTCGTCGCTTAAGTCATGTCTTCACTGTGTTAAAACAACTTTAGCTCATTGCCAGATCTAATTCTGCTCACTTACACCTTATGCTTTGCCCTGAAKTTTTTCTGCACCATTTCAGTTAAGGGGTGTGATTTTTGTGGACGGGAGTGGGACAAAGAACAAGCCCAAGAGTCTACTTTTCTTCTCTCTCATAATAAATAATTCCTGTAAAAATCAACTTACCGCACATTCTCCAGACARAGCACGTGCCTACGCATGAAAGCAGGGGAGTTCTCACTATTCAGAGGTTAGTTCTTGCTAAGGAAGTTGGCTTTCAGTTGATAAATATTTCAGTATATGTTTTCCCAAACATAACAGGACAAATTCCTAAGCTGGAAAGTGTTTCTAAAAGCGCGAAGGAAATGGAATGTAGAATTGYCTGTGCTGAACCGAGCCGCTGGTCCAGAGAGTCTGGTGTCAATTTTCTGCCAGCAGACAGTCGGGGTGATTTAGGAAGTAGCATGATGCTTATCTGCGTGCTTCTCCTTATATCATGCCTGACACTATGATCACTTCAATTACAGTTGATAGTTACAGGCTGATAGACCTTCCGTTGCTTGGGGTGATGCTGTGCAGGTTTCCCTGGTTTATGAAGTTATGTTAGGATAAAATTGGTAGAATGTAATGAAGAATGGCTCAGCGGTATTTTTATTGATCTGTAAAGCTTCACACACATTTAGTGTTCTGTACGAGTAAGTTCTCTTGCAGTCCTTGCTGTGYGTAGGAGCTTTACTCACTTTAAATAAGACAGTTTGGAATTGTCACTAACATCTCTTTTTACAGGTTTCTTTCCTTGGGCTGGGGCTTGCTATGCGTTTTGAGAAACAGATCGCATAGAAAATGCTGAATCTTGTTTTCCTTCTTAYCTATATACATAGTCATGTGGGAGAGCAGAGTCAGGACCTCTGCAAACACAGGATTCTTCACTGAGGTCACTGGATACAGGCAGGACCTTCAARTTCTTCAGGGCTTGTTTTATACCAGAGTTCAGTCACCAAACAGCATCTCTCCAAGCCTGACCGAGGTCCCGCTGGGGTGAATGGATGAGGGTAGATGAAACTGGAGGTGCRCAGCTCTCCATCAGAAAAGCAGGTAAGGACACCAGGTGGTGCTCCTGCAGTCCTTGTAGCACTCTTCTCTGCCCAGTAGATCTGCCCACGATAAAAGGATTTCTATTGCGTTCACTAGACGCTAGCTCAGATCCTGTACAAGGTGTAAATAAYGTCGCTGTAGCAAACAAAAATTCTTCCCTGTAGCTACTATTTTTCCTGCTAARATGATAGTTCTTTGACCTTTACCACATGTGTACATGTGCACACATGAGCCTAGCAGCAAGCTGGGTTTGAAGTGGCCTGGTGCTTTTATTCCTCGCAATGCTTAGTAAATCATTAGAAATGCAATAAAGTTCTGCACTGGTATTTTTCTTGTTAATATTCATTCTGTACTGGTTGGCTGCATGAAATTCATACTGGAGCAAGCAACCATTAGTGCTTGTTTTCAGGCTGTTTATACTCAAAGGTGCAATGTAAGGAGGCCCCAGTCCTGTCCTTTAGCAGGATCTGTCCAATCTCATTTTGGGCCAGGATTTTTAACTGAAATCCTGATCATCYGAGGTGCTGAATTTGACCTCACGTTAGTATCAGAGTTGTGGGCTGCCTGCAGAACATGCTCTGATTGACCCAGCTGTTGCCTGCTTGCTAAATCTGTTTGAGATGTACTCTGGCTTCTTGGGGTCTTTTTCAGTGAGCCAGGTCTTCAAAGGTTTTTTGATTATTCTTTTTCTTTTTTTTTTCTTTTCTTTTTTATAGGGCTTCATTTCCTCTGTTTGCTGGATTGCTTAGCAAAACTTTTCCCCTTGAAAAGGGGACTAGAGGAATGGATTTTGGCTTTGCTATCTCCTGAGATGGGTTTAGGCACATATCTTAAATTTAGAAGAACTGCAAATGATTCCTGCCAAGAAGTGCTGCTAAAAGTCAGTTTTCTAAACAGTTGATGAAGAGGAATAATTGAAACATCTCAAGTAGGTAATAATAGCATGGAAGATCTGATTGTAGTCCCATAGGATCTTAGAGCAGGGAGGAACATTTCTTGTGATGTAGGGGTTGGCTGGGCAAGGATTGGAACTGGATTAGAAGTTTGCTTGAATGCTAGATAAATTAGTCTTATGTCCTTCCTTTTTTATAAGGTCAACAACACATTTTATTCAGTTGGGAAACTTGTGGTTTTCCTCCATCTTTCTCAAAAGGTAAATATGAAGGTGTCTTTTTCATCAGTAAGATTTAGTCCGTTCATGTTCACTGGCCAAAGGCTAGGAAGCACTGCAAAGCCTAGATAGTCGGCAGGTGTTGTGATTGACACCCATAGGAGCACTTTAAAGGTGATAAAGTGATTAGTACTGAGCAATAGTTGGCTGTGCCAAAGTTGTTGCAGCAGCTGTGGGAGCTCAAAGAGTGACTGTCTCATTCCTGAAGATACAATTCTGCTTCTCAGGCAGCAGGATTAATTGTACAGGAAAACACTAAGGGAGAGCAAGGCTTATTTTTGTAGTAGAACCACACTAGTGCTACTAGGTCAAACCCTCTTAAAGCTCAGGGCAAMAGAATTTAGCCCTTAATTGTTAAGCCTGTTCCTCCAAATGTTTAGGCTAAAGATAAATGTGCCGCAGGTAGCGGGATGGACAGCATGCTGAAAATGTCTTTTGTTTGCRAGGTGATGAATTAAACTGAGAAGCAAACATTGTCACTCTTGGTTCAAAGAGAGTACTCTGGACTGGTTCTGCCGAGGACAGGGCTTGTGCCAGTGCCATTTGGCTCAAAGGCACAAATGTAATTTTCTACAGAAAATATGTGCATGGGAAAATACTACACAGTGAAAATACCAAACAGCAACAAAATCTCACATCCATGTCTAGAAGTGTTTGCTCGTGACCCCCTTTGCAATGGAAAGAAAAAGACAGATAGCATCAGCACAGAGGTGGATGAACTTAAAATAGCATGCAGAAGGACATCGTGCAGAGAAAGCCATAGGCACTGTAACCACATGACAGTCCCAAAAGGAACCTCCCAGCTGCTTCCTGAGCTGCCTCAGGAGTGCAGTAGAGCCATCTGCACTGCTACACAATGAAATTCCTAGTTTAACATCTGGATTGTGTGGTTGTAATAGAAAACACTATGGTAAATGGCAGTAGATTATCTTTGTCTTGTGTTATTACTGAGCATCACCACTTGCATACTGTTGTGGTTGACAAGGCACTTGAATTCTAAGCCTGTATTTTAAGATGCTTGTAACTACCCCCAAATAGCTGCCCTTCAGTTGCAACTCTTCCTTTTTATTCTCAGCAGAGGCGTGGGTTTACTTGGAAAGTTTGAAATTCCATTTGATTGTTTTTTGAGATCTTTGTTAAGTTAAACAAAAACCCCTTCATTTCGCCAATGAAGAACTGTATCAGATTTATTGTATTGCTTTTTAAAGTGTATGCACATTTCTATCAAATATGAACTTATGAGCTGGAAGGATATGTACCTATGTTATTGCTAATTCGAACATTCAGAAATCCTACTTCAAGCTCCACTGAAGTGAGATGCATACTTTTTTTTTGTTCCTCTTTATTTACCTTCTGTTTTTTGAGCTTCAGGTTGTGCTTGAGTTTTGTCATCTTTAAGGTTTACACCACCTTCTTGAGTGTTAGAACGTTAAGTGTCTCTGTGTTTGTTTAATGTCTTCCTGAATTCAGCAGCTGAGGCTTCAGAAAGGACACAAAAGCATAGACAAAATCATAAGCTTTGGCAGCGCTGCCCCATTCTTAATACAAATACCTTGGAGAATAGCGTTCAAGGAAGTGGGAATGGGTTCCCCCAAGTGCTTGAGGTGGGCAGCGTGCTGTCTCGTGGCACCTTACACAGTGGCGTATCCCCAAGGAAATGACGGTGATGGTGGCTATAAGTCACCCTGGGGACTTTGGGGTTCCGGTCTGCTTGAGGGGCAGCAAACGTCTGGTCTGGTCCGGTCCAAATCCCTGCAACAGGGAAGGCCAGGGGGATGCTCTCTGCTCCTTCAGCATGGTCCTGGCACTGGGGTTTTTACCGCAGCTCTATCCCGAGCTTGCAGCAGAGTTTTTTCCAGCTTGTGTGCATTGCTACAGCAAAGCATGCAGCTTTGGGGGAATGTAGGTAGTACAGGGGGGCCAGGAGGGCCACGTGTTGGGTGTGAGAAGGGAAGGTGTCRTAGGTTGTATGAAAAATGGAGAAGCTCCTCTAGAGCGCGGGAGACTTTTATTAGATGAGGCGGGAAAGAGGCTTGAATCTGGACTTCACGCGTTTGCTGCTCTGGGATGGAGAGGTGGGTCTGCAGTGCCTCGTCTGGACCAGATGTCCCACCTTTGACCAAGAACTRTTTCTCAGCACAATTTTAAGTGAAACTCTCACACTCACACAAAAACTTTGAGCTATGATTAATATGTTTTTTTTTCTAATTTAAAAGATAATAAATTGGAATTTGCCTGATCAACTCTTAATTTCCACCAAATCTCGAAAAATGACAGGTAGAGAATAATACATGTCATTACATGTAAAGAATATTCTTAAAAGAATATTTTTTTTTGTAGTGTTTGTTCTCATTAGATATTTAATGATATATAAACTATGGCTGGTTATCTTTCTTTTATTTTGCTGCTGCCCTTCCATTTAAAACACACAGTTCTTGCCTTCTGGTGGTCACTTTATGATATTTCTAAGGTTAAAATGCCAAATTAAGTGACTTTCCTGGAATTTCCAAGCACTTTGTCTCAGAATTGACCCCCTTGACATAGTGTCTATAGGTTTTTTCCTTGAAGTATGAGGCCCAGATTTAGCCTTAATTCGCTGCTAAATATGCTGAAATCTTCCCTTGATAAGAACAGGCCATAGGAGTGAGACTCCCAGCAGAACACTAGAGGCTGTCGGGTTTTTTAACAATTAGAGGTACTAACAGGTCTTCCAGGTGCAAAGTAGTTAAGCTTCATACATAAATGTTTGCTTTGTAAATGAGTTTGCTAAAGGACTTGCCTAGCATCACCGAGCCAGGACCAGAAGCTGCCACGGGCCGCTGTCGGGGCTGGAAGCACCTGGGCGATGCCGCGGAGGGCAGAGCCGGGGAGCTGCTGCCCGTGTTTGCACAGAGCGAGCTCTGAGCAGCCCCGTTAGCTGCCTCTCTCTCTTGCTGGTTACCATGACATTTGATCACCTAGAAATAGGCTCCAGGAAGTCTGGTTCTTGTTCTGCTGCTCTCATAGCTGGGATTTGCTCAGCTTTTGCTCGCATGTGTCTGAGGGGGAGGGAGGCTGATAGCACTGTAATGCTGATTCCTTTCACCTGTGCTTGCTACTTTCTGGMTCAAAGAGCCAGGCTACTGAATTTAGCCGGATTTGTACAGCAGATCACTTAACCTTCTCCCTCTCCCAAATTTTACATTTGTTTTTCTGGCAGTCGATTTACGATAGATTGAGATTTTCCTTTCTGTTGTATGCCTCTATGGGTTAGCAGACTGCTGCTATGACCCACACAGTGGTAGCGCATGTCCGTCCAGCACACTGCAGCACCATCTAGGATGTCCAGGCTTGGTTATTCACAGAAGTGTAGTGCTGCTTCTGAGGTACTCTAGCTGTGATTAACTTAGCTTCTCGACAAGCCTAGTTAGTTAACACCACTTGTAGTGGCTAACATGGCTCAGGCATCTCTGCATCGTACAGCTGTGCTTACCGTGGTGGATGAACAGAGTTAAAGGATATATGTGGAGCAACTAAAAAGGTCTTGCAAAACTGGCAACATATTTTTATATAAAAATGCATTGGGTGGCTAAAATGCTTCTTATTCTAGGATTTCAGGCTCTTAACATTTTATTAGATCTTTTTTATCATAGCAGTAATGGTTTTGTCAATTGCCTTCAGTGGATGGGCCTTAAAATGCATCATCTCTCATGAACTTCTTTTGCTGCTACCTTCCACTGTTTATTTGCAGCTAGAGAAGTTGTGAGCAGATATGTGGTGCTGATGATACATATCTTTATTCCTGGCATTTCTTTGTTTTTCTTTCAATGTAACTAGATCAGGAAGAAGAAAAAAATATCAAACTTATCATCATATTAATCCTCTGCTGAAAAATGAAGACTTTTCAGCTCTATCAGGGTTAAGAAATGTGCACAGTGAAGCAAATCTTTTTTTTTACAAGTACAACTTTGTGCAATTTGTTTTTCTTCTTTGCAGCCACTGTCTTTTAAATCTTCTAATAGAGAAACTCAGCCTACAAAAGGATAAGAAGAGCAGATAATGTTCATAAGCAAGCGGCCCTATTTCGACCCTCTTCACTGCTTGACAGCTCAAGAAGGGCAGCTGCTGCTAATCTTTAGTACAATCTCGAGGCACCTAGAAAAATGAAAATAATTTATTTTAACAATCTTAGTGGGTCAAAAGCAGGAGTGTTTATCACAGTATCTTGGCCTGATTCCAGTTTGGAAATTACATTCTGCTGCGAAAATGCACTCTGTTGCGTTTTCAGTGATTCACTTGTTGTCCTGAATGGTGTGGAGTTGCTGAGCAAAGTTAAACAGCTGGTGTTTTTCAACCCCCAGAAATGCTGTAATAACAGGTAAGGTTAACCTGTACTAACTTTTTCTCCTCGTCCGTCAGCTTAGAATGCAAAAGTACTTTAAAAAGAAAAGCAGTCAGTAAGTGCAGTGCCTCCCCTGAAGGGACACTCAGCCCCTTGGTTACAAGGGGGCAGCTTCAAAAGTGGGGGGTAAAACCACTGAGGCCTTTGATGACTGGCCAGATACTGGTGAGCCCTGACAGGGTATTCATGGATTAAAAGTCTTTTATGATAAAATTTCCATCTTCATGGTGGCAGCAGTTAGCGTGGGAACGTTAGAGACAACAGGGTGGTAGCTGCTTCTGTACAGGGTAACCGAAACAGGGTGGGCAAAGTGAAGGATTTGCAACTAATGGTACTGAATTTATCCAAGGGGTGCTGGTTTTACTACTGCTGGAAGAGCTGAAGTGAAGGCAGCAAAAGGATAGTGCCTTTATATAAAAGACGTTTTTTCCAACAGAAATGTTTTGCTGCATATTGCTAGTATTGCTCAAATGAAACCGGCTCTCTAGGTGTCTAAATGCGTCTGAGTAGGTTCTAGTGACTCTTGGGCRATGGGAGTACTCAAAAATGAGAGAGAGGAAAAAAGCATGCTTAATATGATCTGTTGAACTGGAGCATTTTAATCAGAGCTAAGCTCTGAAGGAACCAGGTGTTATTTTGCTCCTGGCAGCAATTGAAACTTCACAGGCTTTTCATGACATCACATCTTTTCCATGGCTCAACCAGTGACTCATCTTGCTAGCCTGTTCATTCCTATTTCTAGCTGCCAGCAGGAACAGTAAGCTCAAAGTTAGCATTTTCTTATTAATGTCACATCCCCGTCTGCTCGAGGTCACTCTCTTCACCGACCCTTGTGGTTCTCAGTGCTTTTTTCCTCCTCCTCCTCCTTTCTCAAAGTGACTTTTGTTTAGCTGATTCTTGGTGGCTTCCACTCAGAAGTCTACTTTTGCAAAGGAAACGTGCATGTGTGTTCATGTAACATCCAGGAGCTCTGATCAAAGAGCAGGGCCCCTCTGTGCTGAGTACTAGGCTTAGCTTTATGTTTATAAAGCTAAGAAACACCCTCAGCCGCAGAAAGCTTGCAGTCTGAAATGCAGCTGCTGAAATGCAGGCATTTGGGCTGGAAGATATTGGCCGTCTGGCAGCAGACATCAATAATATTGACTCTCAAAAAAGTTAAGAAAACAGCTAGAATTGCAAGAGGGCATGAGAAATTTAACCCTTTGGATTACACCAGTCCAGAAAGGTAAGGAAATCCTAGTTACTTCCCCARCTTTGAGGGGCTGCCTAGGTACAGTGGGGATGGCACAGCAGGCGGCAGCAGCAGCAGAAAAGGCTGCATGTGYGGTTTGAGAGCGCTGCATGAAGGTGGGAAGACAGCAGAGTGGTTATGGGGGATAAACAACGCTCCCACTGTTCAAGGCAGCGATGCCAGCGTGCAACTGAGAAGGCTTCACGCAAGCACGACTTTCTTCATCCACGCGGATGGGAAAGTAAAGGGGTCCTGGATGCAAAGGAATCAAGTATAACTGAGCCCAGGACTGGCAAGAGGCCTAAAGCAGGACAAACAACCCTCTGCTTTCAGGGTGTACCTTTATTTCTTGCTCATTCAGGTTATCTGTCTTGTAGAGAAAAGGGGCTGAGGTGGCCCGTTTTGCTGAGAACTGAGCTGTAGTTGCAGGCAGTCAGATGTTTCCTGACGCTTTGATGTCTGACAACTTGATGCCCCTATGACTGGTGGGCCGTGAAGTCCATTATCCTGTCGCCAAGGGTGACCAAACTCGGAACAAGGTGCAAAAAGCTCTAGCTCAGACGTCACAACGTGATGTTGAACAGCGGGAAAGGGGAAAAGGTCTCTCCTTCACCACAACTGGTGAAGCCCAGAAACTGTGGTTGTGCCTGGGTATTGGGCTGACATAGCCTCTCTGCTGAGGCTCTTAGCATCTTCCTTGCGTAGATTAGATACATGGCAGCAGTGGATTGATGCATATATATTTTGTAATTATTGCCAACCACCTGGGCAGCAGGTGACTCTTATATATTATCCTTCTTAAAACAAAAAACAAAAAACATAATCCTTTAAAAAAATAAAAGGTTTATTTCTGAGGCTGTTTGTCATATTCACTGCTAGAGAAGTCATGGTGCTGAGGGAATTAAGCCTGGTACAGACAAGAAGTTTTGGTGATGCTTTATTTTAAGCAAAGAATTTGTGTCTGGAAAGGTTTACTGGAAAAAAGTCAGTAGGAATTCTGATTTTCAGACCTGCAGCAAAGAGCATCCAGTGTGATTTAAAAACTCCAGTAGGTTTCCTGTGCAAGTACCTTGCTGTTTTTGTTGAGACAGAGAAATAAGCAATAACRAGAAGCTGGTTGTGCTAATATCAGTGTTTAGGTGATGGATGTTGTGAGTAGAGGGCACCTGCACACCACGCTAAAGCATTTAGGTCTTTGCTCTTTCCTTCTAATGACCACTGAATGCTAAACTGCCCAATTTTTGTTTCAACCAACCAACAGTCTTTTTTTTTTTTATATTGTTTGTATCAAGGACGGGCACATATATGAGCTAAAAAAGGACAGACTGGCTAGCATAATAAGGATACCTCACAGAGACCCTTCTGCACTCGGTTATAACCAAGCTAGCTAATTCCTCGTCAGGGACGGCCAAACAGGCTTCTGGATGCTGCAGGCTCAGGCTGTTCTTCCTAGACGGTTGGCTAGACTGTTAATTAGAGCTACAGTGGGTTTGTGCTGATCCTCGCCTGCCCCTCATCTATGGCTTCTCTTGTCTTTTAATGAGTTTGTGTTCTACCTGGAAATCTTGCAAACAACTTGGAGGGGGAAAAAAAAAACAATCTGCATCAATTATCTCCTTCATTAGATAATTGTCCTACACATCAAGCTTAAATGCCTAGTTACCTGAAAGTTTGTGGTGTTTTAAACTGATGTAAGGGCAGTTATTGTAAATGATGAAGAAATAAAGCTCAGATTTGGCAGTTTATTTTCTCTCATTTATGCTGAAAAAAGCTGCGTGGGGGGGGATTTTCATAGAAGCTAGCATAAAACTTGGTATGAGTCAGAGGAAAATTAAGCCATGTTATCACTGTCTAAGAAGCTAATATAACCTGAGGGAAAAAAATGGTTTCAAAGTGATTATTACAAAGATTCAAATAGATTTGGAGAAATGTGATTAAAAACCTTTAAGGGGAGATGACATGCTTTGTATCCGTACAGTAAACAAAGCTAGGAATCTATCAGTGTCTCACAGGGAGATGAATCATGTATCTCTGCACTGGACCGCACTACTGCAAGCGCAAGGTTATGAAGAAACATCACCATGAAATACGGGATGTCTTGCTTTTGCCCCCCCCTTTTTTTTTTTTAACCCTGAGAAGGCAGGCATGCAAGCATACATGAATAAATGTGCAAGTTGCCTTCCTCTCCAGGGGAGCGCGTTTGGCCAACGAGAGAACAAGCTATGGGCAGCGAACATGTGCAGCCGCTCAGACCTCATTTGTACCACTTGTAGTGGTCGCCTTGTACCACCCGTTTGCAGGGGGTTCACAAGCAGTGTGTAAAAAATAACAAACTGGAGTTACTGAATTTCACAATTTTCAGGAAATACAAATTACCAAAGTTTCCTTTGACACAGAGGAACACTGCGGACTGAATCCGGTTCCTGCCTGAGCCTGGGCACTGAGACTGTACCAGCCCAGGCATTGGCAACCATCCTGAGATCCCCTTGGGGACACGGGTCCATTCAGGCTTTCCAGGACAGCTCAGATGTACATCCTCAGAGCTAACACCTTGCTCTGAGCTTTTGCTGACTTGGTTTTCTTTCCAAATTATTCTGCGTGTAGCTAGACAATGTTTCTTGCAGGTGCTTAATGTCTGATCAGTCTCGAATGCAGAACAGGACAAGGAAATGAGATTTGGGAGGTAGGATGGCATGGGCATGCAGGTGTGAAACAATAGTTCTGTGAGCAGGAGAACTGAAGAAGCCTGACTTTGTTTGGATTTGTGTCTTTTCAGTGGTTGCAGTATCTGACAAGATATTAATACTGATTTAGGTCTTTCTGCTAATGAGGCATGAAGAAAGCCTCTCTCCTGTGGATTTTTTGGTGTCTAAAAAAAGATAAGCGCTTAAACTTTTTTACCCAGCTAGGGTATTCCTAAGGTCTCTCTTCTCCACTTTGCCAACTATTTTCATGAAATATGTAAGAGTGGTACCTTTGAGATCATCTCCCCTTAGTCAAACTTGATCAAAAGTCGTTAGTAGGTTCAAAAGTTATAATGGGCACACGCACACGTGCACATGTGGAGACAAATGATAAGCCTCATTTCCTCAGGAAATCAGGCTATAATAAAGCAACTGTCATGTCTCTCTGAATAAACAGACCCATAAGGTTGTTGCTGACACCTACCCCGCTTTAAGAAATACGGTCAGGACCTTCGTGGCGCGGTTGGTTTAGTTGTTTARTGGTTAAGTGAGGTTGTGTGTCCCTGAGTAAGGGACAGTCCTTGGATTAGTTTGTCACCCAGGTGGGACGGGTGATGGGTGCTCAGGCTCCGGGGACAGTCCTCCTCGCTCTGGCACTTCTAGTCAGGCGGAGGAGGGGAAAGGGGGAGCCRTTGCTCAGCCAGTGGACCACCCTGTCTTGCAATAAATGCATAGGTTTCAGGGGAAAATCCCTTCTCTTTCCAGATGTGTTGCAGAGAAACAGAAAAATCCCCCCTGCGTAATGTCTCCCCTGGGAAATTCGCTTGGTGTTACAGCTGTGGAGATTCTCAGGGCCGTGTACTAGGCAGAGCCCTTTAAGCAAGCTGCAGGGAGCTTATTTACAAGCGCTTCCCTCCTGCAGAGAGCCTCTGTGATATGCTGCTGGAGAGGAGAGCAACTGGTGAGCATTAATGTTTCCCCTTTCGTGGGCTGGCTTGCCTGTGCTCTGGAAGGGCCAGGGAAGTCTTTTGCATGCAGCAAAAACAAGGCTGCAGGTATGGGAACTAAGGAAAGTAGAATTTTAAAGCCGAGTGCAGTCTCCCACCTGTTGCACTGTTTGCATTTCCCCTGCACTGTGGTGATCTGCTGCGTCAGATCAGAACCTGACCCTACAGCTCTGAAAGATGCTCTAAATACTCTCTCTCAGTTGTTTACTGAAGCTATGTGAGTGATAAGTCCTTTTAGAGGACTTTCCTTTTAGAGAAAAGGAAGTTTGTTAAGCCCATTTTAAACCAGCAGCAGAAGATATTTCTAAAATGTAGGTTTTGGAGGTCTAACCACCRTTCATCTCAGAACTGCTCACCTGTAAGAGCAACTGTAGCAATCAATACCTTGTGCTGAGCGTGCGCTTTGAAGATAAGGCTCTTTGCTTCCCCATAACTATTTCACATAGTTGCTATTTGCTGAAAGGTGGATGAAATATATTTGTTGAAATGATAGCTATCTCCAAAATGAGAGATATTTTAAGCATGTGACTTATGTCCCTGGTTCACAGGGCAGGTCTGGAAGGAATGGATTGGTTAGAGGGCTGTTCATCCACTTTAAATTCATATTCTAGGATAATTTTCATTGCATCAAGTCATGAATTGTTGTCTCTAACTTCAGGTAAGAACTGAGTCATCTGCAGCATCCATGTCAAGGATCAATTCCCTGTCCCTGGCACTCAACTGCAACACACAAATGTCTTTTGCCTGGTACAGTCCTGGACTGTTTTCCATTGCCTCTGCTTGGAAGTGTCAGCCCTCAGTGAACTCTACTAACATTTTATTATTACATTGAGACTGAGGCAGAAAAGAGCAATTAAAGGGCTGACATCTTTGATTAAGTTTTTAATTGTACATGTGTCAAAGCACATTTAACAGAGCATAGTTGGTGCAAAAGCCCAATTAATGCTAAGATGTAAGTAGAGCTCACTTCAGTGGGAGTAAATGAAAAATTTTAAATATATAATAATAAAAAGGTGGTTGCCTAATTTCAGGTGTAGGACCTAACTACAGCTCCTCTTTCTGAGAACTGGGGTCTCAAAGCCTAAATATTCCTGTTTGTTCCAGGATACAGCTGGACAAGAGAGATACAGGACCATCACTACAGCCTACTACCGCGGAGCCATGGGCTTCATCCTCATGTACGACATCACCAGTGAGGACTCGTTCAATGCAGTGCAGGACTGGTAGGAAATAAGTTGCTGTTGTTCTTAGGTTTGTTTGGTTTTTGGTCAATTGTCTCTTCACAGTTGCTTGTTGAGAACATTTCACATTCCACCCTTTGCACTCCTATGCATCACCATATTCATCTTCACCTAAACTCCGGGTTAAATAATTTGTTTTTTAAGTTTTCCTTAGAAAAAGTTGTGCAGTTTCACTAGCCAGTTCTTTTTTTGTTTAAGTCAAACCTCATTTAAAATTTGATAGGGATAAATCTTTCCAAAGTGCCTTTCCTGTATTCAGAATTGATTTCTGGCGCTTAAAAGTATAGACACATGGAACAGTATTCATCTCACCTAGCTTCAGCCAATTATAAAACCTAAACGTAGCCATTTACAACTTGTGTAGTTTAAAACAGTTTTAGTTATAATAAGAGGAAGAAGAGCAATATCTAGGACAGAAAGCAAGCATGCCCCTTGGAAGGGGCCTATCTGTTATCACTGACTATAGAGAGAGCCTAAACACCTAAGTGCTCAGTGTGAAATGATGGGATGTGGGATGAGAAAGAGCTATTATATGGGAATGGTGAGGACTTTTCCCCAAAACTAGCCTGTGAGACAGACAGATTCTCAGCTATTCTAAGCTCCTCTGGCTCCACTAACTTCAGTACAAATACAGAAACCAGAAAATGATCTCTGGACTTCCTGATGACAAAAAGCCAGGAAATATTTTGATTTAGAGTGAGAAAAGAATGGGACCAGATCAGTCACTTTAACAGCTCAATAGCTGTATCAAAGCTGTGACAAGGCATTGGTACCGAGGCTTGTTTCCCCCACGTTTTGGTGTGCTCTTTCTCTTCCTCACCTGGAGGCTCCCCTTAGAGCTCATGCCACTTGTCCTTCCTCCAGAAGAAACATCTCGTCTTACTCCATTCTCTGATCTGATTTTGGAAGCAGAGCTGGGGCCAGACCTTCTTCCTACTCTCCCTGCCTTCTGGAAAAGTGTGTGTACAGAGCAGGAAGAATAGAGGTCTTTCCAGAGGAGCCAGAGCGTGCATCATCCCTGTAGCCACKGGCAGTGCCGGCAGTCCCCATGCGGGTAGCTGATGTGAGGTGTTCTCTCAGCGGGACTCTGTGCGGTGCCCAGGGTGGAAATGTCTGAGCTGCTGGCACAGCACCGGTAAACGGAAAGCTGGACCTGGTCCTACCGTGGCATCCTCTCGAAGGGTCACTGGACTCCTACCACCCATCACTCCACCTCTGAACAGAATCTCTTTCTGGGCCAGAAAATGCCACTTTATTTATACGAGGGCCCTGGCATAAAGAACTGTCAAAGAAACTGGATCATTTGTCTCTGACTTTTCTGTGCAGGTCTGGAACACCCTCTGGCATTGGAACAATGGTCCTTGTTACGGCTACTATTTTGTTAAGGTAGACTTAGGAGACTTCATGCAGGAGACACAGGGCTTGGGGAGGCAGGGGAAAGGCTATGTTTATCCTCCAAAGAAGTACCTCAGTGACTCCCCCTCAAACGTTACCCTGTTGCTTTATACTGCAGATAGGTTTGATCAGCGCACAAAGAAAGGCAATGCAGCGGTTAATGGAATCTCCTAAGTCTGATAGATTGATTTGCAGTGATCTCAGTGACCTGCCTGGAGCATGTGACAGCAGCATGTAGGTGACTTTTAAAATTCTTTTACTTCACTCAGATCAGAAGGAGCCTCTCCTGGAAAGCATGCTGGTCATGGCACTCACTCTCAGAATCAAGCTCAGTCTGACTTTTACATTCAATACCTTTTCCATGTATCCTGATATAGGTTATAACTCAAAAAACACAACAACATGGTCTATTATTGGCCGTCTCCCAAGGCTGCCCATTATTAGTTCTAGCTCTCCATTCGAGCAGGGAATCATGATCATCACATCTAAAGATGTTGTCTCCATTTTTACCTCATCTCCAGCATCATGCTACCATGCAGCAGAAGGTGAACCACAACACTCCTCTCCTTGAGCTGTCCTTCAACAGCTAATGATAGAGGAATATATTTTTCCTTCCTAGAAATACAGACCCAAAGGTTTTGCCAAAACCTGGTTCCTCCACATGGCACCCTCTCCTCCAAGCTCAAGGGGAGTCACTGTTCTTTAAAGTGCATGTGCCTGCAAAAGGATTTTTCCCTAAGAGTGCAAGCATGTGAGCTAGGGCAATCTCTTTCATTAAACGATAAATATTTTTAGCTTGGTTTCATGAGCAGACAAGATATATAAGATCACACGGTTCATCTAGCTGTCTGCCTGGCTATTGGTTCCTCTCTGATAACTTTGGYTTACCAGTCTAACAAAATTTAGAAAAGTGCTGAAAGTCTCAGAGATAGCTTCAAACACATTTGGTGAAAATTTGTGACTGGGGGGAGGAAATGTCCTAAAAGGAGCACTCTTGCGGAGAGAAAAGTAAAGAAAATTCAGCTGTTACCTGGGTGGCTGACAGTGGCCAGCTGAGCAGTCACCGTATGCCTGCTGGCCAGGCAGTCAGCAAACACACGGGGCTGCAGTGGTATCAAAACAAGGAATGATGAAGGGCTTGGGAGAGAGGCGGTTCATGGAAATTTTGGGGGGAGGAGGATTCTGGCTTAATTATAAAAGTCTTGCTGATGAGTTTTACAAATTAAAATCATTAACATGCTGTCTACATCAGGGAAGAGCTCCTTTCAAGTGTTTTTTTTTTCCCCTAAATTTTGTGTCATTTGTAACTACTGCTCTTAAAAGCAGTTGACTTTACCCATCTTCGGAAATGAATGTKCAATATAGAGGCCAGAGACAACTCGGGGCTATTGGCTTTGGTGCCCGTTATCTTTAACAATCWGTCAACTTGTAGGGGATTTTTGGCTTGGAATTTTATCAAATCTAAATTTAATACAGATTTRTCTTATGTGCCTCTAACTTTCAAACTGTTTTTGTTCTACGTGCTTTGCCATGTTTTCTGAAATCTAATAAAATGAAGATAATATGAGTCACACTGATTATTCTGAAGTGTATATAGGCATAAAAGATTAATGTGGTATTTCTTCAGATCTTTTAGAAAAGCTCAGACAAAAGTCAATCTTTTTATACACATGCAACATTTCAGTTAAATATACCAAATTTCAGTCTATGAGCTACTTTGTTTTAAAGTTTTTGCTGGTGACATTTAACCTGAAATGGTCTAACATCTGTTCCACCACAGGCAGGGGTGCAAGGGTGTAGGAATAAGGAAAGGTCAGCTTTGTGTATTTAACTTCATGTCTTCCTTTGCCACGGGAGCTGCATGAACATCTCTGCTAAGAGGAACTTGTCAGCCAAAGGACAGAGGTGAACCATGACTGTTGATTTTTACTTGATATGTCATGAATCTTTTCAACCATCAGTTTTAAGATTCTGAGCCCAAATAACCTAGCGGGGCAGATATAATGGGTCTATGGTAGCCCTTTTCCTGCCTTTCTGAAGCTCATCTACAGGAGGGGAGATGATGAGTCTGGCTAAGCCAGTATGACTGTGTCAGCAGAGTCCTCTAGTGGTGATGCACCTGAGAGATGCTTTTTTTTCCCACTCTGCAAAGCTATTTTCTAAACTTCTGAAGGGACAAGAAATGCGAACAAAAGCTTTTGTCTTTTGTTGATGCAGCTATATCAGCCCCGGGCATTTGCAAGCATAGCAGCTATGTACGACTTCTGTCTTTTTGACCATTCTGTGTRTACAGTTATGTTGCAAAAAACATTGTAATAGATCTGGTCTTCGGTCAAGAAATGCACCCTCCTGGAAAATAACAGTGTCTACTACTTGAGCCAAACAAAAGCTCCTTTAGCTCAGAGCCTTTATCTCCATTAGCCTAATCCTTTCTTCAAGTCAAGTGTGAGAGGATACCAGTGCATTTAGTGATAAACAGGGAGGCCTAGCGCTCCTGCAGTGCTTCTGTTCAGTGTTTGAGACGGGACGGAGCAGCAGCAGTTGTGATGCATCCTTTCTCTCTTAAGGGTCTTGTTAGTCTAGCTGGTTAGTGATGTGTTTTTCAGTGTCCAGGTACAGGTAAATAAAGAATACCGTTAAGTTAAACATTTATCATAAATGCAGCATGGTGCAACAGGTTGGCTCTCATTTGAGACATTGAGAATAAAGCAGAAGTACTCAAGAGTTGTTTACCAGCTAACATGAATTAAATCCAGTAAGGAACCTGTTAATCTTCCTGGTTATTTCTGGTTATTTTAAAAATGGCATGTGTGAATTTCAGTGTTTTTCTGGCATGAAAAGTTTCAATAAGCTACTGATGGGACCAATATAGTGAGCTACAGAGTGAAGCCAACTGAATGTCCTTAAAAAATGAAAATATATTTCTGTAAATCCCCCAAACCCCTGAACAAATGCTAAATATTTTAAATTAAGTGACACAATTTCATCTGATTCAAGTTAATTTCTTTCTATGGAATCTGATGAATACATTTGGAAATAATGAGGATAAAAGATTTAAGCTTTTGTAAGGAAAAAGAGCTTGCTTTTCAAGGATCTTTGCTTTCAAATATTTTCAGGACAAACATATAAAAAGGATAATTTTAACTGGGCTGCCCACATCCATGCGTGGATGTAAGAAAGGTTGGAATTAATATGTTGAAACTGCATTTATATGGAAATTGGAATGGAATGAAAGAAAGAATGCTATGTTCTCAGGTAGAGGGAACAGATACTTTAGTAGGTCTTTTCTAAACTTCCCTCAGGTTTTCTTTATGCACAATCTTAAGCTGATTTAACTAAGTGTATTTCCAAGCTAACCTGGGGGCAAGTTAGTGGGTAAGCATGTTTTCATCATGTTTTGTCTTAACATACATTTATTAAAACCAAAAAGTTTAAAATAAACCTCTGCACGTAACTCACCTGACATATGATCAGGGGACTGGGATCATTAAGCAAATACAGCCAAACTTAGGAGCATGTGTCAAGAGAGTCATCAGCCAGTCAGATACGAAGTGGTGCCCCTTCCACTAACTTTTGGCCGCTGGCCATCCCAGTCCCTTCCCCTTGGCTGATAAGAATTTCCCACGTGAACATAATTCCTAGCTCCTAAAATTGCACCCATTCACAAAACCTCGTTATGATTCAAGTTAGTGGACAGCAGTCATCTACATGTTTTACAGTAGGGCATCTCCGGTCTAAAGCGTGTTCCTTCTTGGTGGTGCCCTGCCTACGGCAGTTTAGTGATTYGGGTTTTTAAGATGCTGCGTAAGCAGCCTGTCAACGTGAGTCTCAGCCCATCTCACTCCTTTCTCTTGTACCGTCTCTTCCCGCAGAGTTCCCTACAGAAAACAAGCCAAAAGCATGAACAAACTCCTGAACCAGAGACCTAGCACTCCAAGTAAGCTCTTGCCCATAACAAATGCTTTTCTTCTGTTGAGCTCCTAGGGGGGCACAGAGATCTCAAAATTCATAATTATGCTGGAATTACAGGAATGCAGCTCACGCAAAGTCGACTCCCTGCCGGTGGAGGGAGTTCTTCTTCTTCCTGACCTCTCTACCATCTTAGAGCTTGTATCCTCTGGCTAGCTCGGAAATTGTCGTAGCAGACTGTGTTCAGTGGCCTTGCTATTCTCCAAGCATTTCATCGAGCTCCAATGTCCCCTCTAAAACTGCCACCAATGCGTATGGTGCACTTTAACTCTTATGTCTGGCTCGTGCAAATGTGACTGTTTAAACAGCCTTGTGCTCTGGCCACAGTGTCCACTCGGGGAATGAGAACATCTTCCGTACCGGTCCTTCCTTGGGTGACCTTTCTACCAAACCCTTCTTACGAGTGGACATCCTGAAAGAGGCATTCCAGTTTGCTTTGCGTCACTCTGAAAATATTTAAGCTAAACCAATTAAAGGGACTTCTTTCATGAGTACCTGTAAATCAGGAATTTAGACAAGCTCCTTGGGTAGTCTGTGAATCTGAGGTACAGTCTTTTCCTTCATTCACATGGATCACCCCAATACATGACAACTATCTTAAAGCAGCTGAGAAAGTTTAATGCATTTGGGAATATTTAGGATGTGGCCTGCTCTCTTGCTCTTTCACTGGGAAAGGTATAACAGACTGTATGAGAAGGTGTAAAAGGGAAGGTCTGACATATTCTCCTTACTCCAGTGTGTCAAGAGTACCTTCAGGTTATTTTGGAAGAAAAGGCATAAATGGGCAAAAGCAAAGGTGGATTTTACCTGGTGTTTGAAAAAACTTCTTATTCTGGTTGAGTAAAAAGATGCCTTCCCTGTAAGGTGAGTGAGGGGGTTAAATGAGCTTTATGGCTTTCAGGCCAGTTTCTAGATTTTCTAGCAGGCTCCTTTGGTTGTTAATATATGACCCTGGCTTGATAGTTTTCTGTATAGATAAATTAGTGCTTTACACCTCATTTGAAATTGTAAAATAAAACTGAAATAAACACAGCATTTGATACTGTAAAGTAAATAGGAAACATTGTGGAAATTCTGCTTTGGGCAATTTAGGCAATTTCATAGAAGGAAAAGAAAAATTGGTTAAATTGAACTTAGATTTAAGTAACAGCTGAGTTCACAAATAATTAGTTGTATTTATTTTTAAGGTGGATCTCTAAATGAGGTTGTTGATATATCCATGTAACTGTGAACCTGAGACTGTTTTTCTCCCAAGCATGAAGCAATAATAACGTGCTTCATCATAAATTTGTGGAATTCAGCACAAATAGGGGACAGCATTGTTATCATGTCACAGAAACACAGATATTTTTTCCAGTGTACATATTATACTACTCTGACAGTTATTGAAACATCTCAATTACACAAGCCTGCTTTTTTTTTTCCCCTCCATTTGTCTTTCCAAAAGCTCCTGGAAATGTATTGCTATTCTCTTTGGACAGGGATCAGCTTTTAAGCATTCTACTTTATTAAGGACTTTTTACTGTTCCCAATAGTAAGTGTAAATGCAAGTGTTCTGGGAGGGAGGGTTTTCACTAGCTTGTACGAAGCAGCTGAGGAGAAGGATGAGGTTCTGTGGGAGATCCCTGGTGCTTTTTCCAAGTAATTCTGTGTAGATAGCTAAGATTTGGCAGCATGCCCTCGTATGACCTGCCTCAGTGCTGAAAAGCTGTTTCCCAAAGAGAGGAAGGGGGTCCGAACAGGAGCCTGACTGTAGGTGCTTTGAACTGAACCTAGGGGGACTTTCTTTCTTTCCATTGCCTACAGAGGGAGAGTGGGGAGATTTCATCTCCCTGGGCTTTCTGTTGATTCCTAAGGTCACCTGCTTCTGTGATGAGCCTTGAGAAACCCCAGAATACTATATAGGCTTGTCACTGACTCATGTTAGCTCTCATAAGATCAGTCTACATGGGGGCACTCAGAAAGGTGAAAGTGGAAGGGCCAAAACTGCAGTTGGAGTGAGTGTTTTAGTTTTTTACGTTTGCATTTTGCAGTGGGAGGCTGGGCTTGTGCAGTGGGCTTGGTTTAGGCTTGTGTTCTCCTTTGCAAACTACACGTGCTTCTTAGAGGCATTTGCACAGTGAAATGACCCCCTGTTTCACAGATAACCGTGGAGTGATGTGACCAGCTGCTTTATGTGGCAAAGGCGAGTAAGCAGCTCAAAACTAATTAAAAATTATCATTAGTGGATCAGAGCTGGAGTCTGCTGCTAATTCGAAAGTGAAGGAATTAAGTGCCATGTTTTTAGGGGAGTTCAAGCAAACTAAACAGAAGTAAAAATCTGAGGGGAATCCTGGCTCTTCAGGAAAATGCTAGGTTTCCCTGAAACTAGGATGTCCTGTATGGAGGGGTGCATTGTAGGGACAAAGAATGGACCGGAGCAGTGTTTGGAGGAGGGGTGGAGAAGGACCGGGTAGATCACTTCTGGAAGAACAGCCTTTGGGAAGGAGGGAGTCTTGAAAGATAGAATTGAAGATAAAATAGGTTGGGCCAGCCTGAAAAATGCATGAAAACGACTGCTACCAAGCTAATACTGTTCCTACTGCTGGCTGTGCGACACCTCCCTGAGGTTGGTGGGAAGAGACTGGCCCTTCAGGATAAATGTAAAAAAACCAAAACACTCCTCAATTTTGTCATAGAAGATCTATAGAAAGGCCTGGTGCCAAATACGAGGCCGAGTGTCCTGGGCTCCGCAGCCAGCTCCACTGCAGTGACAGCACGTGAGTCACCGGGAGCAGTAGAGGTCCTCCTCGGTACTCCTGCCTAAACCACCTCTACTCGATACCTCGGATACCAGTGTTAGCATTTGTCAGATACTTGCTGTCTGTTGTTGCATCTTGTGTTTTCTGCCGTAGTTATCACTTGATCTAGCTGTGTCTGTTAGCTCACAAAACCTTACCTTGAGCCTGTTTCTTCCCAAGTTGGTAAATCTGTTTCTCTTTAGCAATTGTTTCCATGTTTCTAGGCAATTTTCAGTCTCCACGGCAGTTTTCCTGTTCAAGCAAAGATGATTTGATGTTTCCATCTATGTTTGACTCCCAAAATACAATTTTTTATAGCAGTAGTAAAACTCTGCAGCAAATTTATTGCGGCAAATGACCATTTTTTGCCTGCTCTGAATTGTTGTTGTAATATGCTTTACAAGAAATTGTAAATCTAGTATGAAGTGTGTATTGCACGGCTTTCTCTGTAAAGACCATACCCTTAAGTGGTATAATTGATTGTAGTGCCTCTGACAGATTATGGTTGTAGGAGAATGAGCTTTAGAAGAATGCTTTTTCCCTAGACCTTAAAAAAGAATTCAGTTCAGCTTTTTGTCTAGTTCCTAAGATCTTTAAAACATTTGAAAAGTCCTGACAAGGAACTTTATTGTCGCACAAAGTTAAGGAGTAGTGAGATAGAATGGCACTATACATTACACTGGTGGCATTCTTGCTTTATGTGTAAAGTTGGCCATTTGTCTTTTAATCTACATGTAGTCTTTGGATGTGATGTTGTGTTTATTGGTATTTGTTTTCATACTTAATATATGATTGTCTTTTGGCACTACTGATGGAAGGTAACCATCTTTCTTGTCCTGCTGTAGGGCCACACAAATCAAGACTTACTCTTGGGACAATGCACAAGTGATCCTGGTTGGAAACAAATGTGACATGGAGGATGAAAGAATTGTTCCTTTGGAGAAAGGGAAACATCTGGCTGATCAGCTAGGTACATGTAAAAGCTTTTCTTTTTTCTTTTTTTTTYCTCCTCTCTTCTTTATAAGGTGTTCCTTTTAATTTGTACAACAAAAACTCCTTTTGGCAGTAATAGCTTAATAATGGCATCACTACTAAGAAGATTAATGTATTCTAGCTAGACATTTTACATTGCTCATTGCTGAATACCACCTTCTTGTAGCGTTGTTGTAGCTGTAATGCTAATGTCTAAGGATATAAGAAAGACAAAGTTTGTTTGAAGAGAACAGCTTTTATTAGCTCAACTGAAGGAAAAGAGAAAAAGGTTTCATGAATACAGTCCTGTCTGCAGGTCTCTAAGTACCATTTCATCATTTTTAGAATGCAAAAGTTGCTTTCATAGAAGAAAAAAAAATTGCAACTAAGTAGTGAAAAAGAAAGTTTATAAATGGATATGTAGAGCTGAGTAAAATATATATTAAAAATATACTAGGCTTCCCTGTCCGGGTAGGGAAATTACATTACCTTATTGATATGGGATAGAAGGAGCAAAACATTTTCATTGAGAGGAAATTGGGTTTGCAGTGAAGATTTTAGAATGAACAGCAAGATGTAGGATACTCATCCCAATTTCTCATTTGTTTTTCACTCTTCTGTTATGTATCAAAGCATATGTTAGCTTTTTAATATGAAATCAGGGCTTCTGTATTAAGTTTTAACTATATTGTCTCCATCTCTCTTAAGAATTCACAGCTACAAGTAAGTCCTGTTAAAACTGACTTCAGTTAAGAGTGGAGACCCTTACAGTGGGCATACTGTAAATATTTATTTAGTTTGTAAGAGCAGAGATTCTTAACAGACTTAGAGGAATCACCGTAATCCCCAAATTTATAAAATTCCATACTGTCTTCAATTCTTAAGTCAGTAATTGGAGGGAGCATAATGTATTGTTAAAATGGGAGTTGTAGAGTCCCAGTATACACTGTATATACATTGTTATAGTTTAAAGTGTGACCTTGATCAAATCACCCATTACGGTTAACCCTATAGAATATGAGTATTCGCTACTTGTTATTTTTATTAAGGGAAGGTTTAGAAACTCTACTTATAGACCAGGAGAAAGTATGGCTTTATGCTAGACTTTTATGGTATAAACAAAAAGATGGTCACTATTTGAAAGAGATGAGAGCAAAAGGGTCCCATTCCTGACTGGGGCTTTGAGACACTGTCATGATAAACCAATAATGAGCAAATACTGATACTAAAAACTCTCATTTGCCATTATTATTATTGTAATAATAATCCTTTACATATAAGACTAGTAAAGTAAACAAAGACATGTCTGTTAGGGGCTATTTTTCACATATCAGAATTTGATTTGCTCTTGAAAATATTGATAAACTAGGTTCCTGTTTTGCAAACTCTCAAAAAACAGTTGTGAATGCATGTACACCCACATATTTTGCAGGAGTAATTTCACTGTTAGTGACTGAAAATTTGTCCAGAATCATATAGCAACAAATAGAGAGTTTTACTGGAACTGCTACTCTTATCTGGACTCCTAATGTTTTTCTTCCTCCCAAAATCATTCATCTGCTTGTTTAAATATGAGCCCAGCATCTAGAATCAGAATTTTTTATGTTTGGGACACTTCAAAACACACACACGTGTGCACGCACACACACACACACACAAACATGCAGTTAACGTAGCAACTGACTCCATCAATATAAAACTGTTCTCCTGAAGGATTCCCCGTTCTGCCACCTGACTGATCCTTGAGCTTTTCCAACCCACAGTGGAGAACTATATCCCCAGCGCAGAGGAAAATGAAAGCTAGTTACGCCTTTGGAAAGTGCTGTCCAATTCTCATTTTTTGGTAGCCTCCCAACATACAAAATGCTCTTTTTAAAGGGGTCAAAAAATGCACCTGGTTTTATCAGGCAGCTTTTCTGTGTTTTGAGTGTGACCATGCGTACAGCATTATCTGAAATTACATTGTGTATGAGGTGGGAGGGATCCTTTTAAGTGATTGTCTGCCTAAACTGTTCCCTTTCGGCATAGCGTTTCACATAAAGGTTATCCTTTAGCATGTTTCTCTGACTTTGTGTAGTGGCATTAAAATCGTTGGGGATATGATGTACCTGATCAGTGTTTGCTCGAAAGGAAGCATTTACATTGCTTAATCTACTGAAGTTATCTCCGTTTTTAGGTATGCAGAGAATTCAGGGTCAGGCCTTTTAATGTTTTTAGGACAACAATTTTGGTCCGACAGTAGGAATACGTGACTATGAACCTTCTAGGAAATCCTGAAGAATATACCCCATCACATGACTCCTTTCCATTTTTAAATGCTAAGTTTCCCATCTGGTTAAAAAATTGTTATTGGCCTGAATGTGAACTAAACCAAAACCACTTCAGTCACAGCAAAAGCTAAATGGTTGCTGGACTGACACATATCCTAGTTCTGCTCTCTGACTTCTTGTGCTTTTTACACACACTCCTAATCACCATCAAAGATTAGCAAAYGGGCTAGACACTTGTCTGGTACATGACAGCAGTTCTTATTCAGTAATAAGGCAAACATTTGCCTTATCATTTTATTCGTTATCCCATGATATTTAAAAAGTGATAGAATAGGGTAGATGCCTATTTGTTTTCTCACATATGGCAATGATTACGTCTAACAATGTCTAGCAATGTCTAATGTCTAGCAATGTCTAATGTCTAGCAGTGTCTAACGTCTAGCAATGATAGACTAATCGGTTAAGAATACTTCTCTTTTCCCTGGTTTATGTCAGAATCAAAGAGAACTGATGCAGTGTGCAGAGTGCTCCCAAAGTGAATCACAACAGAATGTAGCTTATTTCAAAATAAACTCGCTGTATGGTACTTGAGTTCTTGCTGTTGGCAATAAAACAGCTGGTAGAACAGAAGTAACAGCAGTTGTAAATGATGGTTGATCTTCGAGGCCCTTGGGGACAGAAAGATAAAGAACTGTGTGGGCCGAAGCAGCACAGGTAAYGCTTCACAGCTGAGCGCACCGCTGCTGGCTGAGGCAGAGCTCCTCTYGGAGGGAGTCGGGCTCCGCTGTGAGAGGGAGGCTGGTTGCTGTGTAATGCTGGGTGTCAGCTGGAGGCAGCAGGCAGCAGTCTGTATGTCATCCGTACCTCGGCGTAACGCCAGCCTTGCTGCTTTCTGGTCAAAGGGGTCAGCGCTTGGGTGTCCATACTCCTTAGACAGCCCCTAGCTGCAGTCGTACTGGATGCTGAAATCACTCTGTAGGAGACAAACATCTGTAATTCAGCAGTGCTGAAAGGCCCTTGTCAGAACTGGTGCTCTGGCATGGTATGTGCTGTAGAAGTAGTTATCATTGAAGAGCTTCCCATCTAAACAAAGAAAGGGTGGGGAAAAAACAGACCCAAAGAAGCAAAGCATTTTGCCCACTGATAGAAGTGGGAGAGTTTGAGCCCTTGTCCTGGGTTTATTCAGATCTGTAACATCTACAGAAGTATTTACCAAAGTTATGGTAAAGATTCATTTGTGCCTTTGACCCTTACTGAGGCTTGAAAGAGTTTAGAAGCATTTCTGCTCACTATTCTGAGGCTGTGGGAATCAAGTGAGCTTAAGAATTGTCTAATGTCTTGTTTCCTTGGAAGGTTTTCTTAAGATGAATTTTGAAAAAATTGGTATTTTAAAAATTATCTCCATATCATCAGTTTTTATTGACTTTTTGCTCTTTTTCTCACAGGTTTTGATTATTTTGAAGCCAGTGCCAAAGAAAACATCAATGTAAGACAGGTGTTTGAGCGTCTTGTGGATATAATCTGTGAAAAGATGTCGGAGAGTTTAGAATCCGACCCTTCCAGGGGCTCTTCTGGAAGGAGCATGCGACTCACAGACAACCCAGCCCCTTTGCAGCAGAACTGCTCCTGTTAGTGACCTTTCTCTTTGAGAAATGTCCCTCTCCTTTCCTGATTAAATTTTCTCTTTTCATTTGTGGTGGTGCTTTATCATGTAGTGCAAAGGCAGAAGTCTCTGTTATAGGAAACTGGTATGTTTGTTTAATGTCCCAGAGTGCTTAATATTATATATTTCCTCATCCAGTAATTTAACAAAATTCTGAATAAATATTGTAAGTGTCCCTAGTGTTAACATGTGAATTATGTTGAAGAATTGTATAGTGTTGCAAATGTTATTTCCACAGAGAATGTTGCAWTTTTAATTATAAATTCTTTTACTGCAGAAAGAGCTTTACTTCAGCAACAGCAAGAAACACAAGGGTGTTGCTCTGTTCAGCACCTTGCTATGCCTCATCCTTTGTTTCTAGAGCCACAAGCGCTGACTRTCCTGCAGCTTTTCCCCTGTATCTTGCAGTTTTTACCTCTGTAGGTTTGGACCTGCCCTCTGCCACTCTCCGATCAGCTGCTTGATGGTGGATATATTGCAGCATGAAGGAAATGAGGAAGTGGCTGTCACATGCTTAACTGGAGGCAAAATCTGCCTGTAAAACTTGGAACAGCGGTATCTCAGACAGATCAAAATATCTGGAGCCAAAACGTGAGCAGTAGTAAACTATCGCTCTCAGCCAAAAGCACTGATGAACTATCAGTTATAACACCTTTTTTATTTAACATTTTATCATAGAGTAGCACCTTAGAGGCTTCTTCTTGGAGGATCAGACTTCACTGTGCCCAGGTTTGTACAGAGATAGCTCTTTTCCAGAGAACTAATTAGCCAAATATTAAAAATCCATCTCCAAAAAAACCTCCTTATGGTTTCAGTCAGGAAGGACTTTTGGTTATTGCTAGGGACGAAAATGACTGATTTGATTGTCAGGCTTAGTATGTTTCTGCAGCACACTACAGTACCTAGAGGAACAAGCCCGTTACGACAGGAGAAGGAACCGCGGAAGATGTGCAATGGGAGAGCGTAAGGGTATAAGCTCTCTTGCAAAACTTGTTGTGTGTCACCCCTTCAGGAGAGCTGCTTGAGCCAGCATGTGTTGAAAGGCACCTTTTGTCACTAAGACTTGGAATTCAGCAGAAATCTGTGCAAAATTGATACTATTTTTTTTTCTTTTTAATAGATCAGGTTGGGGAGGTCAGTTGTTGGAATATGTCAGTGTGTCAATTGGGAAACTTTTGACAGCAGTGTACCTGCGTCTTAGGACATTGAGGGGAGACGGAAGAAGGAGGAGACAGACGGGAGACCCCAACCCAAGGGGGAAGACCAAGAGTGAGCATGCAAGGCATGGAAGTTCAAAGCCTTATTTGGCCTCATTGCGACAGAGACTCGCTGCTCTTTGTATATAACAAGTTAAATATCCACTGGAAAGACAGAAAGTGAGGAGCAGATTCAAAAGCCCCCCAGGCAGTGCCCACTTGAAATGGGGAGGATGCAGCCTGAAGCTTTTCTAATAATTTGAATATTTCATCCAAGGTAGAGGAGAGTCAGCAGGATGTTTCAGGCATGTTAGACTAGAGCTTAAGTCACTTGTTTGAGTCAGGCAGAGTTGGGGCTTTGACTTCTGGGTCAACTGCTCTTCTGGAATGGGAGTTTGATCTGCTTTTTTTTGAAATACTTTTGGTTCATCCTAATATGAATCAAAATCATTCTGATGCACAGGAAGTTCCACAACACAGGTAATCCATGCCCAGCTGGTCCCAGGGGAAGGTCATCCCTCCCGTGTGCCTTCCCAAGTTCCTTAGTAATATGGATCAGGGAATCCCTTCTGGGGTCATCCTACTGCTATGCCTGCGTGTTCTACCACTGCTCCCTTTTGAGTCACAGAGAGAAACGTGTAATGATGATAATTCTTCTAGTTTTGGATTCAGCCACAAGGTATAGTTTTAAAAAAAAAGTTGAGGGAAGATGTGATTAATGAAACTAAAGTGAAAAATGGCAAAAATGAGTAAAAGAGCAAGGACATCCTTTCAGAGTTAAGCAAYGGATGTTTTGTTGCACGATTCTTTGCAGGGAGGGACAATTTTTGCTACTTAGCATGTAACATACTCTCACACTTCCAAAATCTCTAAAATTAAGACTGTTGTATACAAATTTGTTGTATACAAATTAAGGCTGTTGTATACTGTTGCGCGTGTAGAAGTCCATGTGTGTTAGCCTCTGAAATACACAGAGGAACTGCTTTTGCCAGTCCGTGAAATTGCCYAGCCCTGCATGCCTTTGTTTATGATCACACAGTTGTTTGCACGTAYGAGCTCCAAACAGCGACTGCAAAATGCATCTGTAAACGTAAATCAGGTGGATATTGGGAGAAGTCTGCTGTCTTTAGGTGCAAATTGGAGAAAAGTTCTATGGTTTTACTTTAGGCCTGTGAACTCATCTGGCTGAGGAGACTCTGATGTCAGAAAGTGGAGTCAAGTATCTGCCCACTGCACTATAATTTACTGGATCATGACATTCGCAAATGCTTTTGTAATTTTGTTCTGTCATGTCTCAAAGTGGAATAGTTCTAAAAAAACCAACAACGTAGTATTCCAGAGAAGAATACAACCACATTGATGTAGTTTGAATTCATTGTGCTGAAAGATTGATCCCTTTGCAACAGAGTTTGTTTGTATGTTGCTTTYGGAAGTCTTTACTGTGACCTATTTTGGGTGTTTATGATCTAGTACTGAAAATGAAATTTGTGCAGTGCTAGAAATGTGCTTATTGTATCTATACCCCTGAAGCTGCAAAATAAAGAGAAATGTAGTCACCGAATGTGGCCAGAGAGCTTGTATGAGCTGTATTACTAACTTCAGCCAATCTTTTAGATGGATAAGGCATCTTTCTAGTGCTCTTAAAGTAGATCAAATTTCTTGGACCTTTTTGACAGTAGAATGATCCTTGAGTCCAGCAATCAAGAATCGCTATAAAGATTTAAAACAGAGTGAAGCGGAGGGTTATTTTGACCAATAAATAGGCAGTGTTGGGTTTCAATTGTAGCAGAAGTGGGTTTTAGGAAAACTTGTGTACCTTGCAAGAAGAAATAATTTCTACAGTAGGGAATGATAATTTGAGCTGTGATGGGATAATGGGAGTACAGGAGCCCTCGTCAGTACAAATAATGATTTTTCAGCTCAGCAACTAGATAATAAAAGAAAAAAATGGCTTTAGAATAAATGAAATTTTGATTCTTTTGTTTTACTTGCTTTTTTTATCTTCTTCCCTTTTTCTACCCAGTGTAATTGTGGTCCACTTAAAGTATTCCAGTAAAATGAGATGAAATTTTTTTCTTCTTTAAGAAGAATACAGCTGTATTCCAGTCCCAGCAAGCTAGGACAGGTAGAATTGTTCTTTACAGCATAGCCCAGCAAGAAACTACACAACGGAATATGCTGAAGAAGTGAAAAAGATACTTAGGAATTCTGATCTGCCCTACATTGCATACCTGGAGAAATCTACTATTGGAGGCAGAAATGCTGCAGGGTTTATTCTGAATTAAAAAAATCATTGCATGCAATCACTGCTGAAAATACACACATCTTTATGGAGAGATGTTTGGCACCTCCTCATCTTGTTTGCATTAAAAGGAGGGAATGAATAGAGAGGAAGCCTTTGCTTCCTATGCCTTGAGTGGTATGCAGATGATTTCAATATCATCAGTGAATCAATCACTATAGGTACATGTATTAACTTATAAAAGGTAATGGCAAAATGTGAGACAAGAATTTAGCAAGGGAAATAAAGTCTTTTGTGCAAGCATGTCCTTTTAAAAAAAAAAAAAAAGACCCAGACTGAGCCTTCCACTGACAGTGGCCTGGGATGGTAGTGTTAGCAATGATACAGGTAGTTACCGGGTGAAAAAGGGGTGCTGGACTGTGAGAAGAAAGAGAGCTGACTGCTCTTGGCACGCTTCTCTACGTCRCTTGTAGAATCACCTACAGCTCCGACTCCACAGTTCTGAAGGAAAAGCTGTCCAGTAAGGTAAACTTTGGGTTAGACATGGCTCTTGGCTTCCATCTGGTGGAGAAATAAAGCAGGAAAACACTGGCAGAAACTTGGTAAAAATTATCTTCCCTGTATCTCACGGATAGGCCTTCTCATTTGTATTGGCTTCTTACCCTTCAACTTTGCTTCCAGCATCTCTTTTGCAGTCAACATAGACTTACACACACACACAAAATAACTACCAGCACTGACCTTACAGGAATAGCAGAAACTTGAACAAACGTGGAACAATGCAAAACGGATGTCACAATAAATGCAAGGGCAAACGTCAGAACAGCACTGGAAGTATTACAAGAAAAAGTATGTGGRCCTTGAACACAATTTGCAAACAACTGCAGCAGCAATTCCAATTTACCATCTTGGAGCTCCAGAGCTTACACAGGCRACTTCAAAGAGGTGCCTGAAAGATGACCAAAAGCTGCATTTCTGGTGTCAGCAGCTTTAATTTGCTACCCAGGCATCTGCACTTTCACACACAAAAAGCAGATTCACAAACTGGAAAACGCTGAGAACTAGTGAACTGGAAAGATTAGGCCATRGCAAGAATAAATACTGAACATCACAAATCTGACTCTCTGTTCAATAGCTGTGAGGCCAAACTTTAAGCCAATGTCACCATTAAGGGGGCTAAGACATGAGAAGCCCCCAGGGAGCATGTAACGGCTCTCAAGAGACCACGGGCTGAAATGGTCTGTAATACTGGCTGCTGAAATACAGCTGCAAACTTTTAGTCTAGTTCATTTAAATGTTGAATAATACCACCTGASGGGCAGTTTTGCTATCAAACCAATAGCGAGGCCAGGCTTTTTAGATCCTGAAACATGGGTACGTTTGGTCAAGTTCATTCGATCTGGTCGGCGTTTAGCTTCCTGACAGGCGCTGACGGTGGCCCGGTCTCCCCGTACCCCGTTTCCGCGCCGGGCTCGGCGCGCCGGCCCCACACAGCGCACCGCCGCCCGCTCCCCTGCGCCCTGGGCCCGGCCCGTCGGCGGGGCCGGACTTCGCCGCCTTGTTTCCGGGCTGCGCTAGAAAACCCACCGGCAAGGAGCGACGGGCCGCGGCCGGTGCCACACACGGCCACAACATGGCGCCSGAGGCCGCGGCGTGCCCCCCTCCTTGTGGGGCAAGGCGTCCCAGCCTACTGCTTTCTGATTGGATCGCTAGCGCTGAGCGACAGCTGCTTGGACCAATAGTTGAAGGACACTGGGGGAGAAAGCCGGCCTCCCACGTCGGCCCTTGGACTAATCCAAGACAAGAGCGGGGGGACATCTACTATAGCGGATAGGCCCGAATGTCGGGCCGGGGCGGCACAGTGAGAAGTCCCCGAGCTCTGCGTCTATTCTCATCCTTTTCTGTCCTGAGTCTGATTTCTGAAAGGGTCTGCTCTTCTCCCTCCCGTCTCTCCCCACTAATGGTTCCCCCCAGCCGCCCACGCCACCAGCATCCTTTCTACCAATCAGAGCCCTCTCGACCAAGCTCGGGCCGAGGATTGGCTGGCGCGCCCCACGTGACGCCGCGGCGGGCGCTGACTGGTGCGGGCGGGGAGGCCGCGGCGCCCGTCACCGCTCCTTCCTCGTGCGGCGGAAGCTGCGCGGGCGGCGGTGGCGGCGGGGAGGGAAGCGGCCGCCCGGCCCGGTGCGGCGGCGGCGGCGCATGCGCAGGCTCGTGGCCGCCTTCGCGCGCAGGGGGCGAGTAAGGTGCGTGGGGGCGGGGCGGGCGCGCAGCGCGGCCGGGCGCAGCCAGCCGGTGCCCGCCGCCGCCGCCATGCCCGGCAGGAACAAGGCGGCGGCCGGCTGCAGCTGCCCGGAGCTGCCGGCGGGGCAGCAGCAGCARCCGGCGGAGGGCGGCCGCGACGCCAGAGGCCGCTCGCCTCAGCAGCGGGAGGAGGAGGAGGAGCGCGGGCCCGGCGCCAGCCTCGGCGACCCCGACATCGTCAAGTCCCCCAGCGACCCCAAGCAGTACCGGTGAGGGCGGGCGGCGCCGCCGGGCCTCTCCCGCCGCGGCCGTTGGCTGGGAGGGACCGCGGGGACGGGGGGGACGGGGGTCGCTGCGCAGGGGGCCCGGCCGAGCCGCACGGGAGCCCGGCGGCGGCTCGGTAACCGGGCGAGTCGCGGCTTCTCCGCTCTGGAAAACGGAGGCCGCGGGGTGGGGGGGTGCCGAGGGGGGTCCCGGTGAAAACGGGCAGTCAGGTTGGCTCGGTGTGGGCAGCTTGGGGCTTGAACAGAGAGAGACACGCACACGAAACGGTATTGGTGTTAAGAYCCCGCTCTGATACTGCGTCTGCTCTAGGTGCGGGGCAATATATTTCAAACTGTTCGCTTGCAGCCCCCCTCCAGGTAACTCGCTGCTGAAGGTGGTCATCCGCAGCGTGAAATGCGGCCGAACTGGTGTTTCGGGGCAGATGCTGGCTTTTTTCTTTTTTTTTTTTAATGAAGGCTGTTACTCTTCCTATTTTAGATGAGTCTCCAAAGTTTTCACCAAAATGTGTCCGTGAGTTGAGACAAAAATTACTTTTACACTGCCAAATTGCTCATGTTTTCATTTTTATGCTTATCAGTAATATCATTAAAAGTGTGGAGAAGCATCGCCTTGCCTAAGTGCAGCCCAGAGCGGCRGAGAGTTTATGGCCTTCTCCAGGGAGCAGCCGGCAAGCTCCAGCTYTTTGAATGGTGTCAAGCAGCCCTTCTCAAAGGGACGCTATGATCACTTTTTCTGTTAGGCAGAATATTATTCAGCCCATATTTAGATTATTATTATTTTTTTTAATCTTTATCCTTCATGATGTTTGATGTGTGCGGCCAGTGAACAGTCTCCCTAAGCCTAAATCTGGGGCTGAATTTTGGAATTGCAATGACATTGGTTTACAGTGAAATTCCCTGCTGGCTGCATGGAAAGGACTGCCCCCATTGGCTTAAGAAAAAAATTACTCTCTTCCTTTTTGTCCTACTTCCTTGCTGCGTCCTCCCGATTTCTGCCTGCCTGTCCTGCTTATGTTCTTACTCGTGCTACTCTGCAGGAGGCTTGTCTGTCTGAAAAGTTCTTTATAGAGACTCTGCCAGCTTAGGAAACTTCTGCCTTTACTACCCGGAGCAGCGCAGTAATGAAGCTCTGGGAGTCCAGTGAAAACAACGTCACTGGCTATCTTTTCTGAGGCTTAGGAACCGCCTCAGTGTGTAGCGAATTGGAGAGTGTGTTTGCTTATAACATGGAATAAACTAATATCAAAGTCTTTCAGAAATCCCACTCTCCATGCTTAACAGATGTTCAGTTGGAAGCCAAGAATCATTTATTTTCAGTTTGATTTCCGTGGACGGCAAGCAAGCCTTGCACAAAACACACACAAATGTAATGTTACCATTAGGAAGGAGAATTTCAGTGTTGCTAAGAGTAAAGCATGCCTGTGTCAGCTAACCATATTCCAAATCTTCCATGCAAATTTAAAGGCAAGTGATCTAATGATGCATACACATTCTCTCTCCCCTGTTCACACATGGTGAGTTACACTGAAGGCCCTTGATAGTGGCCTTAATTTGTCCTTTTGGTGACATCAGTCTTGAAATATAACACTTTCCACCAAATTATCCTCTCAAATATGCTGACCCTCAAAACAGAAGTGCTGACAGAGGCTGTGCAGAATGTATTTTCAAAAGTGAGTTTGTTGGGGCAAAAGCGGTCGTCATAATCAAAGTTGTTTCTGTTCATGATATTGCTGTGTGTCAGAGCTAAGACTGATTAGTTACCTTAACTAAGTTTTCTTTCCCAAAAGGTGTGTTTTCTTTAAATTCATCCTCATCTGGAATTTCATGGGCTTGTATTGCTTCTTTTTGGTAATTTGGGAAAATAAAACATCTCCGTAAGTATTTACCACACACTGATAGGTATTTCAGTATTTACTTAACTGCTGAGCAGTTATCACTGACATAAGAAAATACCTTGGTGCGAGAACAATCCTGCTTAAACCTATCCATGATGTTTAACAGTATCTTTAAGAATTTGAATTTTATTTAGTTTTATTTATATCAGTGCCAGTATACTACTACTAAAAAGAAACTGGACTACATTTGCTTCTATGTTCAGTGATTGTATTTTTCTTATTGTATTTTGCATACTAATTGATGCCTATGTATTGATTACACTTGTCCTTTTCCATTGGACTGAAACATGGAAAAAGTAAAGAACACCTATGTCAGTTGGTGCCTCTTACTCAGTATAACCTAAACTGTTCTAGATTCTCCTTAACTGAAATCCGATAGCCTGCAACAGCTGCTTAATTCAAATGTTGCCTTGCTCCTGGGAGCCGTCTTTCTGTTGTAATATGTAACACCCACAAGCCTAAGGATGAGTAATGAAAAATTGAAATCATCTGCTCTGTTAGTATAATGGAGGTATGCGGCAAGAATAAACAAGAGCTACTGGATACAGCTGGCTAAACAGCTTTCTGGCAAACCTTTCTGGAAGAACAGCACCGTTCTCTTCTCTGCCCTCCACAACTGCATATTGATCACTGGGAAGCGAATATTCCTCGTGGGGCATGAAAAGCTGAAGGTGACAGCTGTCTACGGAGGCGAAGACGACGTGCCGGAAGACATGCTGCAGCGATGTTGGCTGCGCTGTCTGGAGCTCTAGCGTTGAGTTCTCCAGAGGCTGAAGCACCGTGGATTGGCAGTACAGTGTGTCTGTTCTTAGGAGCCCTGTTACGTGTTCAGAAGAGCTGCAGCTACATGATGGAAAATATATATATGGTGCAAATGCACTTAGCTATTCCAAACTTTCAGAATATATGGGTGATTAACTTTGGACCAGAAATTTTATATCACATCTAGTTACTATCTGTAATTCCTGCCGTTAGTTGTGGTCTCTGCACGAGACCTATACACCGTGTACTGTAGTTAATTTAACAAAAAAATGCAATTGTGCTTTCACCTGATTGGATCAGATTTGTACTGTTGAGTGCTCTTGCAGCACACAAAACGGGTGTTAATGATCGTGACACTTTGGGCCAGAGTAAATGCTGTCTGTTCCACAGCTGATAAATGGTTATAATTCATAAACTTAACACAGCTATTAACATTAGTTATGTAGCTGCTTTCATAGACTTGGTAGTTTAAGAAGCGTAATGTGCTCTGTATCACAGAGCTGCTTAACTCTTGTCATGCTGCCCTCTCTACCCCTCTCCTCCAAATACTTTCCCATGAGATTCAGTAGGGAAAGAAATATCCTGGGCAGCTTGTTTTCAATCTGATCTGTGGTCTGCAGAGTCACAGTAAGTGGCCCGCAGCTCTGTGCGAGGCAGGGAAGTTTACACTGACTTCGTATTTTGAATTGGGATATTGATAATAGTGCATGCTTTTATCAGTGGGAAACATTGAAATTTTATAATCATGAATGAAATAATATGTGGGAAATTTCAGGAACCGTGGGTCTGGAAAATACACAATGTGCCTTTTATTTGGATACTTATGGTGTAGCTTGATCTGTAAAACTGCTTTAAAACTGCTGCTGCTGCTGCTAGTCAAATGAGTGACCTCACTGCAGAGCTCTGATCTGGTATAAACTTGCTGTACTCGCTTAGACTCCGTGGGGATGGCGGGGGGGTGGGATAGGACTGTTGGTTAGTTTTGTACCACCAGGCTTCATGCTGGATCAGATACCCCCGTCCCTGTTGTACTACTAATGTTGGATTAAAAATTTTCTTGAGTCAGAATTCCTTTCTTTTGCAGCTGGCGTAACAGCCAGCGTAAGCTCCCAGAAGGTGTGCGCTGGCTAATTTGACAAAATGTGACTGTGCCTGTTTCTGATCTGGCAAGAAACTTGTGCGAGATGTGGTATCAAAGTAGTGATACTTGCAATCCTTGCTCTGAAAAGTTATAGAATGGTACTGGACGTAAGTTTATATACGTATGTATATATACATGCACATATATATTACTTCTTGATAGCAACCCAACCATATACTCCATCGTATATTTTACTAAGGTTTCAGAAGAGATCTGTTCTAATACTTGCCCAATAAATTGGCCCCCTTCCTATGGAAAGCATAAATAAAATGGAGTCTCTGGGACCTGAACTCTKCCACAAAATACTTGTTTCCAAGAGCTCACCAAGTGTAGTAGGCTACTGTACACTGCCCTTTCTGCTTCAGAATATTCTCTGGAAATTTGGCTTTGCCTGTTTTGAGTATATAAAGTTTTCTCTAACCAGGTGCTAATAGCGTAAATAGTTCACAGAGAAGAATAAAAGCCCGAGTCAGTGTCCCTAACCTCATGAGAAGAAGGGCTTCCATTACCACTCTGAGTTGCTTCTTTCCTGCTCCTGCGGCTGCCTGCGCACCTCCTTGAGGCCTGAGTGCGTTATGAGCGGCTCGCTGTGGAAACTGGTATTGGGCTCTATCTGCTTGTGAGAACCTGTCGTGATTACCTGTCCCTGGCTATGAGACTTTGAGTTTAGCCTTTTTCATAGATTTAAAGCTTATGATAGCTGTATGACAGTGATTGATTAAATTGTAAAAGCGATGCACTGCTGTACTAAGAATGGATAGTAATTCCATAATGGCTGATGCTTTGCGGATGGAACAAAAAGAACTTCAGTTTGTTGGAAACAGATTCGTATTTTTACTTTTCCTCTATAAAGCTGCTCATCATCTTAGCTAATCTCAGATTTTTATTAGGAAATCTGAGTTGAAGAGCATAGAACTGTTGTGGAAAATACAGAAATTCCCACATTTTCTGAAAATTCGTATCTGGGAAATGAGCATAGTCATTGTAAATAATTATTCTTTCAGGTATATCAGGCTGCAGAATGGCTTATGTGCACTTTTAATTTCGGATTTGAATAACCTGGATGGTGCCCCATCTGCGTTATCTTCGGAGGAGGACGACGACGATGATGAATCTGAAGAGGAAAGCGATGAGGATGACGACTCTGGAGCAGAGATCGAAGACGGCAGAGAAGGTTATGATGATGAGGACTGTGATGAGGAGGATGAGTGTGAGGACAATGATGGAGATAATGAGGATTTCAATGATCCTGATGACAGTGAATTAGAAGAGCTAGCTGAAAAGGAAGAAACAAGAAAGAGAGGTTGTACAGAAAAGCAGGTATGTACTTAAAGCTATAGAGTGAAAAATTATTATACAGAAAGCTTTCTTGTGCTCTGAAACCTTGTGATTAGGCATTCAGACTAGCTCTTCTTCTTGGTATGTTTGTCCTGACTGATTTGTCTCATACTTCTGTCACTTTCTTGGAGCACTTCTTGAAGTATTCATTGAAGCAGCTTTTACTGAGTGTTGTGTTTTCTGTAGTCTGCAGCTGCCCTGTGCGTCGCTGTTGGCAGCTTCTCTGATCCTGAAGATCTGCCTGGATTAGCGCACTTCCTGGAACATAGTATGTATCTGCTCCTATTTCATCTTCTCCAACTTCTGTGCAAGATGAGTGCTGCTAGCTTTGAGTTTCTGCAGTATTTTAGTATGGTTTCCTATTTCAGCTACCCTGGAATTTATTTTGAATAGTTAGATAAGATCATGTTTTTATAAAAATACTGACTTGGTCAGGAACTCCGTATGAGAGGTGGTGTCACGTACCCTTTGGCAGGCTATGCATTAATGTGCACTTTTCCGTTATCCAGTAAACATGGGGGGGAGCTTGTTGCCTTTGGTCTTGTGAAGTTGCAAGTCGTATCTAGCCTGGAGCCATAGACCGCTTATCTGTGTAGTAAAGGATGATGAATTAGTAATACAGACACAGAAGCCGCATGAAGTTTCCAACTAGACATCCCCTAATATGCTACTCTTGACTTAAAGACTGATTGTGCCTAGAAAAGGTATTGCTATTTTAAGTCTATTTGAGCGTCTTACACTAAGTATTGCACAGATCACACAATCTGTTGCTAGAAGGTGCACTTTCTGTTCTGCCACTGTCTAATGTTGTCATGATACATGAAATGTTTTGTGTTTAAAAATAACTTTATTTAAAAAAAAGTGTGTTATAACCCCGGTCATTTAAAACGGTCTGTTTAGTCAAGCAGTAAAAATGGCATTAACCAGTTACTGAGGACATAACTTATGTTATTGCCAATGGAGTAGTTCGTCTAACCATGTCCTCAGGCTGCTTCTTAGCTTTGCTGATTCAAACCTGAATCGGTTTCCTGGAATTTGGCATCTCACATATGCTCTTTTACCTCGTGTTCAGAAGTGATGTCAAAAGTTAAAACTCAGTTTATTCTTGGATTTGGGACCTATCGAGTCAGTCCTGACAAGGACAGTGTGTCAGTGCTCGGCTGGAGCTGCTGTGGTGAGCTGAGCTGAGCCGCTCTGAGCAGCGAGCATGTTTGCACGGGTTCTCCGCGTGTGGCAGGGCGGCAGGGTGCGCGAATGAGTGTGCAAGCGGAGGAGAGCCCGGTCTCCCGGGGAGTCCAGCCTGGGCTGGAGTCCTTTCTGGGCTTCAGCCTCTACTTGGTGTTACCAGGACCCAGTGGTTTCTTTATTAACAAGGTTGCATCTAGCTGGAATGTTGTATTAGCACAATGATTTGCATGGTTAAAAAAATCATTGAGCTGATAAGTGTGTTTAGTGGATGAGTGGTGCGTGTGAACTGTGGGACAGTTGTTGGTAACGCTGTGCTGAACAGGGGTGGTCGTAGCTGCAGTTAGGAATAACAGATGTTATATCATCTTCTTAATTTTGCTGATTTTTGTTCCAGTGGTTTTTATGGGCAGCTTGAAGTACCCAGATGAGAATGGGTTTGATGCGTTCCTGAAGAAGCACGGGGGCAGTGACAATGCTTCAACCGACTGTGAGCGGACAGTCTTCCAGTTTGATGTGCAGAGRAAATACTTCAAAGAAGCGCTTGATAGGTAACTTCATATAAGTGGTGGTTAGCTATTAATGAATGTTCATATGTGTTTCAGGAGGTTGAGTGTAACTGCTCATATCTTCATTTTGGGGTGATTAATGCCATTGCTGAACTTCCATAGATCCTTGTGCTGCAACAGAGCATACTGAACATAAGGAAATACAATTTCTCTTTGGATATTTTACTGTTTTTTGAGCTAGTGGCTGTACAGCTGCTGTATGATTACACAGAATCTGTGTGTGAGGGCCATATGTCTTAAAGCACATAGCTTTGTGATTGGTTTACCACTCTTAAGAGTTCTCCTGTCATCAAACTTACTAGTTTATTCAATGTGACAACTTTTCAGAGGGGAAATGCCCCCAGAATCTGTAGTGACTCACCCTTGRACATAGCTATCTGGATAGAGTGGGTTTTTTGTTTCTTTTTTAAAGCTAGTTTATCAAGGTGGGGTGGTGGGGAAGCCTTGAATGTTATGTTACAGTGTGTGCCTCAAAAGGATACACTTAGCAATGCAGGTTATTCAGCAAAATATGTATCTTGTGCCCGGAAGTATATAAGTTGCTCATTTGTGCTATGGGCTATGTTAGGACAACACCTGTACCTAGACACCACCTGTCAGATTAGCAGCCTTCTGTGAGAGGAAATTACTTGTTCATGGGGGCATGTCAACTGAGTACGCCTGATGCTGTGAAACATCTCAGGAGGAGAGCTGACTCCACTGTGAATATGCTTTCATTAAAATGCATTCCTCCAATGAAGCCAAAAACTCATGTGTGCACGTTTTACCAAGTATTGCTTAAATCTTCCTTATTGGGCCAAATTTGGCTTTCATTAGTCCAGCTTTTAGAAATTTAAAAGTGCAGAAGAACCTAAAAATGTTACTGTGATATGTCAGTAGAGCTCGCTTAGTGGAAAGGAAACACAGAAATTAGGAGTTTTATAAAATAACATCTCATACAAAGAAGATAAATGGATGCTGATGATGATTTCTGCTCGTTCAAGCAATTTGGGGACTAAAGAAATTGAAAGACATCACATTTCAGATCAGTAGAAGGGAATAGTCTTTAGCTTAATGGATCGTGTAGCCGTAGAACTCAGTCAGTAACGTATTCCTGTTAACCTTTTGCTTCAATAAGTCCAGTGCAGCATTAAAAATAATACAGATAAAATAGATTATCTGGCAGCCTTGCACAGAGTCTCCAATCACTGCTAACTGTCCCTTTCCGTTGTTCTGTTCTCCAAGGGTACAGGAGAAAA
Organism: Apteryx rowi; assembly: GCF_003343035.1. NCBI lineage: Eukaryota > Metazoa > Chordata > Aves > Apterygiformes > Apterygidae > Apteryx > Apteryx rowi. The sequence goes on from NW_020450982.1 coordinate 1,324,514, forward strand.
CATGTATCTGGAAAACAACATTCACATTTGTATTAGATAATAAAATTGTAATGGATATAAAAACTTATGTTTCAGGGCATAAATCAACAGTTTGTTGCCTGGAGTTAGGAAGAAACTTTCCCTATGGTCATGTTGTTTGTAATGAACAATTGAGGATTCTTGCATTTTTCCTCTGAAGCATCTGATACTGGCCACTGTTGGAGACAGGAACCAGACTAGATGGATCACTTGTCTGATCTGGTATGATCACTCTCAGGCTGTAAAGGCAGATCACGGATAACCCTGCATCCTTTAGTATTATCTCCCACCAGGTCCAACCAATTCACTCCCACGTTACGGAGCAGGGGGGCCTTGCCCTTTGGTTTTTGAAGCTATCACAGAACTGGCTTTATCATTCCTTAAGATAATACAGTCCAGAATTACATAATTTGTAATAAGTCAAACAACTTTATAAACTAAAAATAGTAGGCGTTGGTTGTTTTTTTTTGTTTGTTTTTGTCCCAGCTTAATAGACACTGAAGAAAAGCCTATGAATTTTTCTCTTTCATAGGTGGGCACAGTTCTTTATTCACCCACTAATGATCAGGGATGCAATAGATCGAGAAGTCGAGGCTGTAGACAGTGGTAAGAGTTTCTTTTATCTGTTTGTTTAGCCCATCTTAAAGAAATGATACCTATATGACAACATTGTTTGTTTGTTTGTTGGTTCCCCTTTTGAGCCCTTCTGTCATAGCTCATTCAGCTTGACAGAGGGATTAAACTCCTAGATTTCTGTTTAAATTTCATGGATATCGGCGGCTGTTTAGGGGAGAGACCCTGAACATAGCGCCGTCACTGAGAGAATTTACCACCTCATTTCTCTAATCAGAAGTTAATTATTTGAGGTTGTTTGGCAGCAACCAGTAGGACAATTAAAGGAGCAGTGGGTACTTTTTGGCCAACAACATGCCTGTAGCTCCAGCCTAGCCCCAGTGCTCTCTCCAGCCCTCTGTGGAGGTCATACAGAGAGCAGGGGTGATTGCACTTTTGTCTCCTAACCCTAACACCTGTAATAACTACAAATTCACGTGATTCTGATTCACAGAAGGAAATTGAGCCTGGCTTAGAAATGGGTGTTCGCTTATTGTACAATATATAATGAATACCTAAAAGTGAATTTTTAAAGATGGTTTGGAGAAAAAACTGCTATTGGCAGATGTACTAACAGGTTCAAATATGTATTCCAAGTTTTTCTTTTTCCTCGTTTTTCCACTGAAAAGGAAAAGCAGGCAATTGGATCTTTGAATTTAAATAAGTGTTAATATAAACGGATTTTTCTTGTAGTTTCTGGTATGGTTTCTTCAACAGCTTAAACTAACCTTCACTTCACTTATGCTAGCTTCATTATGCAGTTCCGCTCCTTCTGTTGTATTGACACCCAGTAAACTGTGTCAGCTTGATGAACTGGCTGCAGTGTGACCCAGCCAAAAGAATGAGTTTTCAGCTCTGCTCTGCATGATTCTTATTACCAGCAAAGACAGGAGCAGGAACATGCAGTTGCAGAGGGTGAATTCTTGCTTTTTGGTGGATGCCTGTATTCAGATCAGTGTAAAATAACCGTGAAACTGCAATGTTGGCAATTCTCTTGCTCAGCTTTCAATTTCTGATTTCATTATTTTGGTAGAAGTTGTATTATGTGATGTAAGAGAGAAGCAGATTTGTAATAGTTCTCTGGCCCTTCCTGCAGGGCCTGACTCGGTGGAAAATTGATGGCCTTGTACTCCTATTAAACTTAACAGAATTTGAGAGTGTTCAGACAGGACAGATTTGGGCTTTACGTGCTTCCTCTCCTTATCCTTTGCTTTGTTTGTCAGCAATGAACTAGATTTTTTTCTTCTCTTGACTTTTTATTTTGATTATTGCTAGCAAGTCATATTTCTTATCCTTCATCATCCATGAAAACAAAAGTATTCCAAGCTATGTCTGTGTGGTATGTCTCCTTTTCAAAGTGATTTTGTTTTGCATGGGAACCTGACCTCAAATTTTGATGCATGACATTGCAAATTCTTTAAATTAACAGAGTATCAGCTAGCAAGACCCTCTGATGCAAACAGAAAGGAAATGCTATTTGGGAGTCTTGCCAGGCCTGGACATCCTATGAAGAAATTTTTTTGGGGTAAGTTCTGCATTAATGCTATAAAAATGGTGATAATATTTTAATTTTTAACTACTTAAAAGATGCACTAACTTAAGAGGCGTTATCACTGCAAATACTAGGCTTGCTCAAATGTATGAGAACACCTTTTCATTTAACAGTGTAGCTCTTGTGAATAGAAGCAGCTGCCTTCATTTAAGATACTTTTCGTTCTGGTACTGCTTTTTGCTGACATTAAAGCTAGGTTGCCTTAGGCTTATAATCATTGTAATTTTTTGTTAGTGTAAAGGTAGTGTTCTCCGAGTCATCTCTGTCTTGGTTAAGCTTGTTTTTTCTATTAAAATTACCCTGGAAAGATAAATTATTTCTGGATTTGAATCTAAGGAAGCTTTTCAAAATAAATGTTTCATTGTTGAGGTTGCGGAAGTAGATCTTCACAGCCATGTGAGAGGAGTAGAATGGAAATTTGACCTTCCTATCCTGGACCGCACATTCCAAACAGAGTCTTAGTTCCCTCGCGCTCATGATGCTGCTAGGAATAAATTGCAAAGTGTGATGGGTAATAGAGATGGACAACTTTGAAATGTAGATAATTTTATGAAGTCCTGTAGTGGCATATACTAAACATCATATTTTTCCTCCTCCTTTAAATGCTTTTTTTCCTCCCCTGTTTTGAAAGTTGCATGGGTGAAAGAACAGCTGGCAACATACACCAAGAGCTGTGTAGTACACAGTATGGGTGATCCTGATATAGAGAAGTACTTTGTCCTCTCTTGTCATAGAAATATCAACTGCCCTTACTAGAAACTAGAAACTGGAAGAAGTTAAATTTCAGTTAACATTCTTTGAAATCCAAACTTCTAATGATTATTTTTGATGTGCTTACTACAGAAATCCTAGCTCCTGCTAGTGGGATGTGGGCATGCATTCAGCTTTGTCGACAGTTGACACTAAAACTTGCTGTTCTTTCCTCCACTCCACATACATGCATACATGAGACCTCTCCTTGTACAAGGAATCCAGGCGTAGACTCTGTGACAGTGGAGGAAAAGAAATTCCAGGTAGATATGGCCTTGACATAGCCAGTATCTAGGTAACTAACCACTTTTTTACATTTACAGGTAACGCAGATACACTCAAACATGAGCCTAAAATGAATAATATTGATACCTACACCAGACTGAGGGACTTCTGGCAGCGTCATTACTCTGCTCACTATATGACTTTAGTTGTCCAGTCTAAAGGTAACACCAGCTGTTCCTTAAAAGCAAGTTTTCTGCTGTCTTTGGAGTAGTGGTTTTGGCTCCAGCTTAGCTGTAGCCCAAGCCGTTTCAGTGGATTGTCCTGTCCTGCAGAGGTGTTTATATGTAGATTTTAGCCTGGTTTCCAAATGAAAGGAGGCTTATGCAATTGTGCTGTGTTACTGTCATCCTGCCACTTCTTGAGAAACTTTTAACTGAAACTGATGAAGGGGTCCAGATTAACGTGGGGGGTGACGTCTCAAAGGTGTACTTTTAAACAAACATTTGTAGGAACATAGGATCATACCACTTAAATGACTTTTCCTGCAGTTAACAGTGAACCTGCGCAGAAAATGATGGAGAAACTGAGACTGGGTGTCCCTGTTGTCTTGCTCCTTTGTATAGGTCTTCTTCAAGAGAGGCTTTAAAATAAAACACATTCCTCTATGGAAAACAGTGGTTTTAAGACTGTTTCTCCATAGACTGAAAAATGCTGTGCAAATGGCCTTGGGTTTCATTTCAGCAAAGCACTTCAAACCTATGGTTGGTTTCTTCTGAGACTAAAAAGATATAAATTGCTTAGAAATTAAGCATGTACTTGAGAGCTGTGCTGAAAATAAATAGCTGAGTACATTCAAGTTTGGTTTGTGCTTTAAGTGTTTTGTTGAATGCCTAAAACTGATTGCAATTCCCATCTGTAGAAGGGAGGTGGTAATTCTTTTGTTCTCTACCCTTTTATTTTCTGTCTAGACTGTAAATGTCTTAGGGCATTGACTGTCTCTTTAATAATCATTTACGTAGCAATGGATTGATTGTACTGTTGTTTCTTCTGGTGATTGGGAAGAAAGCCATGGGAACTGATAGCCAGGCAGGTCAACTTTGTATTTCTCTCTGTTAAAACAAAAAACATGCCCTGAATCCTTCCTTTTCTTTTCATCTTTTTTTTTTTTTTAATGTACAGCATCACTTTTTGAATACAGAATTCTCGTCTGTACGCAGTTTTCCAATTGGTTGTTTTTTAAAAATAAACTTCTAGTTCTTAACCCATTTCCTTTAGAAAAGAGAGCGGGGGGATGGAGTTCTTAGCACTGCAGGACTGTGCTTAGGTGCGCAAACTGCTGTATATGCGCTGGATTTGGAGTGATGGAATTGATCCAGCATGTACTGGTGATTTTGCAAATTCCTAAGTTGGTAGTTCTTTTTCAGTCATACCAGATGGTACCAAGCTTTAAATCCCAGTTGTCTCAGCCCTGAGATACTGGAAGTATATACAAAAACAGAGGTATGACCAAAGGTATAGTCTAGTGTATTTTAAGAATAGGTTCAAAGGAGCTTTGAAGCTTATAATTTATAACTTGACAATTTTAAAATATGCTGACCTGCAGCCTCTTTAAAGTAACTTGACTGGTGAGGTAAGATAAATAATCTGTCTTACATTTTCAGGAAATTAATTTCTAACTTTATTTTTTCTCTCCTTACTAGAAACACTAGATACATTGGAAAAGTGGGTGATGGAAATCTTCTCTGAGATCCCAAATAAGTAAGATTCTTCTGATGCAAAATGACATTACAAACTGTAGAATTCTCTGGGTACAGTGCTCAAAATGACATTTTAAAAAAAAATCCCTTACTGGAGGTGTTATTTAATATTTGTTTATCCTCATCCAGAAAAAAAAAAGTGCAACTTGGAAAGTTAAAAACTGTCTTTAATTGCTTCAGGGAGACTTTGTGCATAGCAATTATTTAGCCTGCAAGCTGTGTGGCGCCAACTTGCAGTAGTGTTTGCTTAATCTGTGCTGATGTCTTTATTTTATGATGGAACCATTCAAACATGGAGGATCATTTTATATTTTTTATCTTTGCTTTGTGACAAAAATACTTAGCAGCAAAATAAATTAAGGTGGTGTCTCGAAGAGGAATGTAAGTGTCATCTTTAGAGTGCCAACTGATTAGGACTTGATCTGTTTTTAGTAATTCACTCCAGCGTGCTGTCTGAAGTGGGATTTCTGCAAAAACTTTCCTAACTTAGAAAGCATTTTGTTTCTCCTTTCATTTTCTGCTTTTGCGAGATACTTATTTCTGTGGTGGGAATGCACTCGTGAAAGCCTAATGCCACACAGAGCCACATTTGTCTTTCCCCACCGCTGCCCTTCTGTTCCTCCTCCTCCTCCTCGGCAAGGCAATCCCGCAGGCTTCTGTGAACSTAGGGCCAGCTGGAGAAGCTTGTTCCTGTGCTTGGCTTCCCCTGTCACAAAAGGAAGCCTTGTGTTGCTGCTGCCTGGGACAGAAGGAGAGGGAGGAGTTGATGACCTAAATCTTGGGTAATTACCAGTAAGCTCTGTCGTGTGGGCAGAGTGCAAGTGAGTGCCAGGTTCCCTTGCAGTCTGGGCCGGGCGGATCCTGCGTTGCACCCTTGATTAAGAGGCATCTTGGGGTTGCCTGGGGTACCGCCTCTGCCGCTTCAGCCCTGCGGATGCTAACCTTCCTGTGATGAGCTCAGCGCAGCCTTGAGTCCTTGCCACTAACATCCACTCTTCAATTTTCTTTTCAAGTGGTTTACCCAGACCGAGCTTTGGCCATCTGACTCAGCCTTTTGACACACCAGAATTTCACAAGCTTTACAGAGGTCAGTAAAGCAGATTTGTCCAAATGTTCTGAATACATAGGTTCATATTTCCTCTGTGTTTTACGGGGCTATAGATACTTCGTAGAATAGTTCTAAGTGGTTCTGAATAATTTTTTCACATCTCTTTCTGCATTATGTAAAGTTTCTTATCTACTGCTAATCATGTATTTACATTCATTAAATTTCTTTCTATTCAGTTGTTCCAATCAGGAAAGTTCATTCTTTGAGTATCACCTGGGCACTTCCTCCGCAAGAGCAGTATTACAGGTAAGGTGGAGCTGCATTTTCCTTGGGCAATGTTTATGTTGAGAATATTTTTACTGACTTTCACAACAAACCAAAGAATCTTACTTATTTGTGTTACAGTGGACTTTCATTCAGTATGGGGAATGTATTTAAAATGAATTAAGTTTATGCAGATACAGTTCTTGCATAAATTCAGTGGATTGGCACACAACTGAATTAACGTCATTCCTCACTGACTCATATCGGTTGTCATATTCTGAACTCCCACATCTCTAACTTGTTATCTTAATGCTATCAGTAAATGGAATACTTCTAATGAAGAAACAGCATATATTATAGTCATTTGTATAGTGATTTGAGTTCTTCCTGTGATAAGTATTACCTCCTGGCATTTAATCTCCTTCATTTTTTTTTTTTTTAATTTTTTTTTTAGAGTGAAGCCACTTCATTATATTTCCTGGTTGGTGGGACATGAAGGCAAAGGCAGTGTTCTTTCTTTTCTTAGGAAAAAGTATGTATTTTTTCAAGCATAGTAATTAAATGCTTTACTATGACTAAATTAAAGGTGAACTGTATTTTTTCAAAGATAAATATAATCAGGCCAAGTGTGCCTTTTTATATCAGCCTTTTGTAGTGATATTGTTTGAAGCTGAGAATAGTCCCAAGTAAGAAATAAGTGGTTTCTGATCTGTGTTTGGTCCATGGACCATTGGCAGCTGTGACTGATTTTTAAGAGTTCTCCCAAAGATAGCTTAGCTTTTTGACTGTTTATCTTAAATTCTGTATCCTAGAGTTACCATCTTAGCTGAAAAACTTTGTGTAAACTATAAACAGATTGGAAACCATAGAAGTAAAGTTATAATATGCTAATTGCAATTAAACTTAAGTAAAGCTGAAAGGGGTAACAGGCATTTATCCCTTCCATAGATTTTGGGCTCTTGCATTATATGGAGGAAATGGTGAGACAGGATTTGAGCAGAACTCTACTTACTCCATCTTTAGCATTTCTGTGACTTTGACTGATGAAGGTTACAAGCACTTTTATGAGGTATGGTTTACTGCAACTTGATTTTCTTACTCTTTTCCTAATGTCTGAAAAAGTTAATCAGTTCCTTTCTGTCTGCAGGTTGCCCATGTTGTATTTCAGTATCTGAAGATGTTGCAGAAAAGAGGGCCAGATAAAAGGTAAGAGTTTGACATCACAGCAGCTATTGCTGAGATTGTCCTCCCCATTAGCCTTTTATTTGTAGCGTGTGCACTTTTTGGTGGGAAAGATGTATCAGTGTAACTTCATATAAGTTTAAAAACCAGTTTGTGAAATGTTTATTCTTGCTTCTTGGAGCTTTTAGATTGATTTATTGTGTTCTGATTCTTAATTTTATTAAGCTGAAGTAGTGTAAATGCAAGTTGTAAAAAGTAAGGTTACACTGAGTTAAATAAATAATAATAGATAGTGAGGTGCAGCTGTTGAGACAGGTCTCTGGAAGTCAGGAATGTGGTGTTCTGGTGTTAGCCTTTATGTTAATATGATATCAGATTTTGACAATTTGCGGTTATGTCTGTCCCACTTTGGAAAGCAGTTACCGGATGCCAATTGTGAAATGCTTTAACATGTTTGGATGGAAGGAGATGTATGTGTGTAAGACTGGTATCTAGGTTTTGTACCTGAAAGCATCACTGTGGAGAAACTCACTCTTGATGCCTTTCCTGGAAGACTGCTTTTTTTTCAGTTTCTTGATAAATGTGATGGAGTAATGGAGGAAATCCACTTTTATCCTTTCCTCCCTCCTTTACAGAATATGGGAAGAAATCCAGAAGATTGAAGCTAATGAATTTCACTACCAGGAACAGGTATGCCTCCACTGTTTTCTGTTGGTGTGTAGGTAAACCATAAAAAGGATCTAAACTCTTTCCGGATGCTCCAAGTCTTTTCAGAGACTCTAAGACTTGCCAGTCTGCTGTGAGCATCAGGATGATAGAAGTGCTGTTTTTTTCAAATCCTTGCATTTGTAATTGTCTTCAAAATGGCAGATCAGGATTATGGAGTGTCTTTGGTGACCTTCACATACTAGAAGAAAGTGGTATTTGCAAGTGATGCAGACAGCAAGGACTGCTGCCAACAACCCCAAATAGTATGTAATAGAGTAGTGGATTTTTTAGTAGGAGCAAGTTTATACCAATTTACAAGTGCATCTTTTAAATGTGCTTTTTTTTAGCAGAATACAGTTTCTATAAATTCATTAGCAAAATGCAACTACTATAAAATTGGAACCAACTAGCATCTCCTAGCAAAAGCTTTCCCCATAACAGTAGAGAACAACTAAAACTTAGTATCTCTGAAGACTGGCTATTTAATGTCGTACATAGCAAGAACATCCGTTGTCCTACATGCAGTTTTATGTTCAATCTCTAATCACTGCAAATGAGGTTGTCCCATTTGAAGTTTGACTTCATCAAGATGAAGTTCTGTAGTATTGAAAGCTTCATATTAGTCGTCTTGGTTCTTTTTGATGCTGCAAGCTAGCCTTTTATGCACCCAAAACTGTCACACTGCTCTAATAGAATATGTACTTTTCCAGATCAAGTCAGGTGGGGCACAGAAAATATTCATAGTTCACACTGGGGAAACACCCACTATTGAGAGTCCTGCCTTTCTGACCACTTGATAGTGTTGAGTTTGAGTAATCATTAAGAGGTTGCTGGCAACGCAGGGACTTCACTGACCAAGCAAGGGACGGAGGCTTATGTGTGCCTTTATGGGTTGTGTAAGCTGGTGTTTGGGACAGATGAATGACTTAGTCATGACACCCCACTGCATCGTGGTTGATGGAAAGAGCTGCTACTTGGCCATCCTAAAGAATGATAGTCACAGAGGCATGGTTTTGGGGTAAGCACCTGTCTGCCCTGAGGCAGGCTGAATGTTTCCTCAGATGTACAGTGTCTTAAGAAATTTTTAGTCATGTTTTCCACTACATTTATAAGACACAGATGTGTCAAATTCATCTCTTTTCAGAGCAGATGTGGTCTGTATCTGAATCCAGAATCTTTACAGTATGATGCTGGCTGGTTCAAAAAAATGCACAAAGTAAGAAGCTCTCCGCTAGGAAGTCTTACATGGCTAAAGGACAGTCTGTACTTTCATGTCCAAATAGGAGGATGTTTTCCTTCTCTGGATGCACATCCTCCCAGAGAACCTGGGGGAGGAGCAGAATCAAAGAGATGCCCATGCAGCTCCTCAGCTTGCTCTTTCTAGGTTCCAGATCACTTTAAATCCTGAATTGCTAGACTTGCTTGTGTTCCCAGAGGCAAGGAGCTCATTCTACTGGGATTTTAACTTGGCTAATGCTAAAGCACATGCTAAAGACTCTTTCTTCTGTAAAGGTGATGTCTCTGATGTTTCAGGATCCTCAGAGGAGTCCTGAGCATTAGATATGGTTATGAAGTATATTTGGTTTAATAACTGAAACTAAATGCAGTAACAAACACAGCTTGCAACCCATGCTCAACATACTTGACCACTCAAGCTCTTCTCAGCACAGAAAGTTGGTATTCTAGTTTCCTGATTATGTGAAAAATAGCTTTATTTATTTATTTATAGACAGATCCAGTTGACTATGTGGAAAGCCTTTGTGAGAATATGCAGTTGTTTCAGAAGGAGGATTTTTTGACAGGAGACCAGCTCCTGTTTGAATACAAGCCTGAGGTAAATATTCTTCGAACTTCGACTGTATGTTTTGGTGAAGGGAAAATGTAGGCATACTGGGGCACGTTTTTTGCATTAATTGGATCACACTTTCTTTATTCAGAAGGCAAATCTCTTTTTAAGCTTATAATGTCTTGTTCTTCGTGTGTTGAGATTAAGACCTCTTAGCAGGGTCAGGCAGAGCCAGAGTTGCGTTTGAACTGAAGCRTTGTCTTGAACTTGCAGATCATTGCTGATGCCCTTAACCAGCTCACACCTCAGAGAGCCAACCTCGTTTTGCTGTCTGCTGCCAACGAGGGCCAGTGTCATCTAAAAGAGAAGTGGTTTGGAACGCAGTACAGTGTGGAAGGTAAAACAGCAGCGAAAACTTAGAGAATGTCTGATTTATGCACTAGGGTTATTGAAAGGGCGACAACACAAAATACAGCCACGCTGAAAAGAAGGTAAATGGGTGCTCAGTGCTAAGCTGACCTCGTTATTGCTCAGGTACTCGGTCCTAGTGTGTAATTGTTCTTTGTGCAGTATCAGTTGATTCCCTCTCCCTGGTTCAGCAGTGTTTAGGAGGGAGGGACTGCAGTGAGCCCTCCTCTTGGCGGCTGCTCAAGTACGGACCAGCAGCGAAGGACGAGGCGTGTTGGTTAGTTGGATTGCTAATGCATGCAGGCCTGATTTGCTTTTAAACAGGGCTGCTTTGGTCCTGCACCAAGAGAGCTTTAGGAAGGGATTTAGACAGAATTATGATGAACCAGATGACATGAAGAAACTCTGTCATACTGCAGATGTTGGTGGAGGCAGTAGAAGCTAAGAGATGAAGCGACTGTTCTAGAGAATAGAATAATAATAGCTTCCTGTTGAACAAAATGCRTTTCGTGTTTTTTAATAGATATTGACAAATACTGGAGTGACTTATGGGCCAGTGACTTTGAGCTAAATCAGGATTTACACCTTCCAGAAGAAAACAAATACATAGGTAAGGCACCTGAGCATGAATGAAATCTTCCCCCAATAATTTATTTGAGAATTTGCTAAGGTTTTCACACATTTYTTATTTCCATCTGAACATTAACTTTTTTCTGTAAATTAAAAAACACGGGAACTATGTTCATCTGCATTTTATTTAATACTCTTTTATTTATAAGTTTGAGAATCGACTCTTTCTAAGATGCAAGTTTATAGATCATATAACCATAACAGAGCAGGCCTCATGCAGTCAGTGAGAACTAACAGAGAGCTCTAGACACCTGAGAAGGGGAACTTTATTTGCTTAATCCAGCATGACTTCTATGACCTCTATGTATGTGGCCTCACTGTGGCTATGAGATACAGTAACTTCCCTTTTTTTGTTTTTTTTGTTAGCCACTGACTTTGCTTTGAAAGTTGCTGACTGCCCTGAGACAGAATATCCGGTCAAAACACTAAGCACACAACAAGGCTGCCTCTGGTACAGGAAGGATGATAAATTCAAAATCCCAAAAGGTAACTGGCTTCCATATTTTGTACTTCACAAACTGCAAAAAAAAAAAAAGAAAAAAGAAAAAAAGAAAAAATTCTCTGAAGCAATGGGCACTTGAGTAGTGTTGATAATCTGTGGGGCTTGTTGCTACTTTTTGCCTCTTGTGTTTCATGTGAGAGTGCTGCTTTACCTGCCATTTATATATATATATGTGCCATATAACCCTTCTTTTTGTCTAACTACAAGAAAGGTGTGTTCAGACTTCTGTCTTAGTATCTGTAGTCTGTTTGCTTTTCTTTTTTTCTCAACCATTCAAAAACTTGTTTCTCTCTTTTTTTTTTCTTTTTTTTTTTTTTTGCCAGTCCTGGCTCTGGTTTGTCTTAGTCTGGGTATAAGGATATGCAGCTGTTTAATACTATGAAAGATTTTTGGTTTAGGCTGTTTATAAAAATCTAGATGCCAACTTACTTGCACGTTGCCTAATAATATGACCAGTCCCAGCTGTGAACTGGATTCCCCTTATGCGCAGCACTGTAAGTACTTGTTCCTGCAGTGTGAAAAGACAGTTCTGTGATTCAGCTGTGACTTGCAAGCTTCGGGTCACTGCTGCATGGTAAAATTGCATTTTCCCTTTTTGGTAACCCTGAGATTTGCCTTTTCTAATRTAAATTGTACATCAGAGGAGGAAGGGGTACAGCCTTTTTCATAGTGTGGGACAAGCTGCATACTCCATGCAAAACTTGTGCATCTCTTCTGAGGACTGTTTGGAATTGCAGGTCCACCAATGATATACCTAGATTCTTAGGGCTTTCCTTGCAGGAAATCCCTATTTTTAACAGCTGGAATTTTTTTTTGAAGGGCAGTAACCCATAATAGTGCTCACCATTTAAAATCAGTTCTTACTGTCAGCTCTTCCATAGTCTTTTTGATATATTTATCAGCCAGGATAGAAGAAAAGCAGGTAAACTACTCTGTAGCAAGTACTGCTGATACCTCATGTTAAAATTACTGAAAAATACTGACTTCTGGAAGTTTAACTATGGACAGAATTTGGCAGACAGAATACGTGACTGGGACCAGAGCTTGGGAATGAAGAAGCAAGTTTAGTTAGAAAAACTGCAATCGCTTCTACAGAAAGAGAAAAACGCAAGCTGGAATTGCGATAAGTGTGGAAAATGTATTGCTGTTTTCAGGCAGAATGTCACAATTGTTAGGGTCTGGTAAACAGACTTTTTGTGGGATTTTCTTAGAACTCCCCTTTGTTTATATTGATATTCTTTAGGGAGGATTTGGGGCTGAAAACTAGAAGACATTTGGTGATGAGTTAATATAAGCAAAACTATATTCTTGTAGCTGAATGACCATTTTCATTAGTCATGGTCATGTCATGGTCAAATCATGACCAAAAATAACCCGACAGAAATATATTTGGCTTTGGAAAGCTGCCACCTTTTATGCAATTGCTCATTTAAGTCTCTTTCTCCTCACCAGCTTATGTTCGTTTCCATCTGATCTCTCCGTTGATACAGCAGTCTGCAGAAAAGTAAGGATTACGTTATTTGTGCTTATCTTGCAGAGCAATTGAATTCTCGTGCATAGCCAAAAAGTACAGAAAAAGATTAATTTTAAAGTGGAATAAATTAAGGCTACCTTTCCTCATGTTCTTACGCTTCTGTAGTGGTTTTATCTGTAGCTGGGCAAGGGTGGTTTTGCAGCAGAGCATTACTGTAGCAGACAGACGTATGCAAGTAGCGTGGTGCGTCATTTCCCCGTGCAAGTTTTGGAAAATTAATATTAACGGCAGCAGTGCGCGTACCAGGAGGAAGTGCTCAGGTAAGGAAAAAGAGCCGTCCACAGCCGTATCCAAACCCAGCAACTTGGGAGCAGGTAGGAGCAGGTGAAGAGACCGTCGCCAGCATTTGGATCCCGCGGTTTGTTACGCAGGCCTCGGGGCTGTAGTTCTGCACGTGCAGCACTTCGGCTAATCTTAGGCTAGCGCTGTCATTTGTAACAATTTTCATAGTGGTTTTATTATAATTCTGCTGAGACCTGCAAAAGGAATGCTTTGGGAATGCTTTTATAAATGTTTTCATTGGGACTTAGTTGGTTTGAAAGTTGAACTGGAGCCTGGGCAATAACAAAAATCTGGAAGTACAGGAGTGTAGTTCCCACTTTGCAGCCTCATTCTCTGTAGCTTATTTTTATTTCAGTTTTTATTATAGCTCAGTAGATAAATAGCAGTCTCATTACTCAAGTCTTCAGCATAGCAGAAGCTTCTTCAAATAAACCTGAGGGAGTCCCCCAATCCTTTACATAAAGTGTAAAAATCTCATTTTCTGTGTGACTATGCACAGTTTTGAGCATTGGCRTGTTACAATATGCATTCCTACTTTTTTGAGAAATCTTAAATCGTACGAAGTTGGAATCTTATTCAGTGCAAAGGGTAGTTGAATGTCAAAATAATTTTTAAGTAGTTTTGTGTGCTTTCTGGGCAAAGTGAACTTGGCATTCTGTATTTCCAGGTTTTCTGAAAATTGGTTTTGAATCTGATTTTACTCAAGTATTCATTTCTGTTGGAGAACTTTTCATGTGTACCATCAGACTCATTGGCCCTGATTTTTTTTTTCTCTTTCTCCTATTTCATCCTTTTTTTTTTTTTGACTCTTTGCCCCCTTCTCCACGCAGCATAGTATTGTTTGATACGTTTGTAAACATCCTTTCCCACAATCTTGCTGAACCAGCTTACGAAGCAGACGTCGCTCAGTTGGAATACAAGCTAGTAGCTGGAGAACATGGCTTAGTCATTCGAGTGAAAGGGTTCAATCATAAACTACCTGTAAGTACCGCTAATCTGCTAAGTAYGCGTGCAGGCTTCTTTTCAATGCATGTGCTGCTTCTGCTAGCAGTAGTGGAGCTGCTCATCTGACTGGCCTAGAAAATTCAGTTTCCGTATCATTAGAATGACTTAGAAAAGTCTCTTGGCTGGAGTTTTTAGTATTTAGATGGGGTGTTTTTAATTGGAAAATGTGTATCTCTGTATATGTGTTCAGATATAAGGAAATGCAGAAAACACTTTTTCGTGTATAAAGATACAGTTTTGTTCACAAGCTCAAATTACTGACCTTTGGCTGGCTGGCTTCCTTCAAGTAGTAGCTGTGCCTCCATTAACCCTTTAGCAGCTTTGCCTTTAAACAGGGCTGTGAGTCTCCCATGTTCCTTTAGCGTGTTAAAACCTGACTCTCTGTAAGCTAAGGCTGTTTGCACATTGTCCGGAGAAACGTGTCTGAAAAACAGTTMTGTTTGCGATTTGGTTTGGGAGATGCAGCTTCTGAACGTGCTCATTTTGGACGCAGGTTTTCTCTGTTGGGTTGGTAGAAGCTCCGAGGGTGGGAGGGAACCTGCTCCCCTTCCCTCGCTGCTGGCTGGGCAGGATGCGGCAGGCCCAGGTGGAGGGACGTATGGGTTGGAGATAACTCTCCTCAGAGAGGAGAGAACTGCCCAGCTTCCTTAGCCTTTCGGTGCAAGGGCTGGACTGGAGTCTTTACCAAAACTGTCAATCATCCATCAGACATATTAACGTGAGATTTAACAGAAAAAGCCAGAGATGCAAATAGCCTGATCCTTTTTTAATCACAGATATTGCTCTGTTGTGAAGCCAGTCAGCTGTAACAGGAAAAGCTGAAATATCCAGTACGGAAGTGTTGATGTTGTAGGCTAGGTTTGTTTCAACAGAATGCAAAAACTCCTGTTTATTTAAGATATTGAAATTATTTCATTCACTTTTAAAAAATGCTGTCCTTTTGAAACTGTCTGTAGTTTGGTATATAATTGTCTAGTGATTTGTCTGGTGAAGAATGTCTAAGAGAACTGAGGAATGTGCTTTAGTAACACTGTGTTTTTTGATGTTGATCAAACAGGGATTTTTTTTATATGTATATGAAATTCAGTTTAGACYGGTCATCTTTTCCAAAAATGACTTGAAACTGTTTTCTTTCCAGCTGCTATTTCAGCTCATCATTGATCACTTGTCTGACTTCAGCTTTACTCCGGCGGTTTTTGAAATGATAACAGAGCAGCTGAAGAAGACATACTTCAACATCCTCATCAAGCCTGAGACCCTGGCCAAGTGAGTGTCCGTGGGCGGGCAGACGGGGGCAGCACCCTAAGGGCTGAGGTCGAGCCGGAGAGCTCCGGAATCTGCCCTGTGCTCGTGGAGGCTCTTCCAGGTTAGCTTGTGCCTTAGGGAGCTCGAGTGGCTCTGCAGCCAGGGATCCAGCTAGCTGAACCTGGCCGTAGCTGACAGCGGCTGCGTGGGGAGGGCGGGCTGAGCCCATAGCAGTGCTTCTGGCTACCATCTCCCTGTCTCCAGTACGTCCCTGAGTCGGAAATGGGATCTTTTACGTGAAACGGCTCTTGACGGTTTGTGATTTTTTGTTTTCCTCCTTGCACTGCAGGGACGTGCGTCTCCTGATTTTAGAACACAGCAGATGGTCCATGATAGATAAGTACCAGACGCTGATGAATGGTCTTTCCATCGAGTCTCTCTCATCCTTTGTTAAGGCTTTCAAATCGCAGCTCTTCGTGGAGGGTCTCGTACAAGGAAACTTCACAAGCAGAGTAAGCATAACTTCAGCAGCTGACCCTTATTGAACCTCCTGCTTAAAATGTGCTTAAATGCAGTTGCCGCAACTCTAACGCTGCTGCTGCTGCTAACTGCCTGCTGCTGCCTCTTCCATACTGGCAATCTGGAGGCTCGGTGGTGCAGGGCAGCTTCACCACTGACAACTGAGGAGCACTAGTGTGGATGAGTCACTGGGGAGCCCTTAATAGCCCATTTGAATAGGGGTTTTCTTCAGGAATTCGGATGTGAACTGCAGAGAGGGGAAGACGTGGTGGAAATATGCCTGTAGCCTGTTGCCACTGTTGCCACCATTTTTTGATATTGTTTGATATATTGATTTATTTGATATTGACAACTTTTGATGGTGGTGCTACAGAGGGAGGCTTCCCTTGAACTACATTTTTTTCTGGAATTTGGATTGCCAGCGTGGTTTGAGTTAAACCTCACTGAAGGCCTGTCATCTTCGATCTCATTTAACACCTGCAATATCTGTTGAAGACTTCTACCCTGGGACTAGGTGACACATAATCCCATGAAGCTGTTTAAAATAGGGTTGTAACAGGGCTTAGCCCCATGAATGCAGCGTCATGAGTGCACATGTTTGGCTAGGGAGAGGAGCCTTCTGCAGATGTGATTTATGCTAAGAAGTTTGTCTTAGCTGGCAGCGTTTGTCCTCAAACCGTTTAAAGCCTCCTGAGGAAAACCTGCTCGTGCCTTGTTGGAGGTCAGGTTCTTGCAATGTCAGCTGTGCCCTCTCTTGGGCTGCGGGGCAGCAGGAGGCCTGAGAGTTTAATCACAATTTGTTGAAGAATCTTCATTCAAAACGTTTTTGTTGCTGCCGCTTCTGCGTGAGCGAAGCTCCTGTCACACTACCGCGCATGCAACCCTGTAACTCCTGCATTAGTTCTAATGTTTCACTTGCGTGCTCCCGTTCCCTCCACACGAGCCCGAGTCCCCTTCCCAAACTCCAGCTTCACGTGCGAGAGAGGGGCCTCATCCAACGGCCCTCCTGCGTGCATCCCGCGCTGTTGGGATGGCAGAAGCTTTTCTCTGGCTTTTGCACTCTCCTTGCTGGGAAGTTAAAGTGCAAGAAACTGATTGGAGACGTCTGCTTTGCTTTGCTGCACGAGGTGGAGGTGGCCCTGCTGACATCTCGGGGGGATTTAGGAGAGGGCGAGTCCTTGGGGAGGCTGCGGGGACGTAGGTGGCGTGCCAGAACGTGGCTGCGCTCTGCTCGGGGATCACTTTCTCAAGCAATGTACTGTAGCGTGTGCCTGTGAACTGGGGCTAATAATTCACTTCTAAATAAAGCTTATGTTTATGCTTTCTCTCCTAGGAAGCAAAGGATTTTCTGAATTACGTTGTTCAGTGAGTATCTCTGGCTCCAGCGCAGTTCTCACTGGGTAACTAAAAACAAGTTAAGATCCTTCTTTGGAGGAAGGCATCAGGGTGGGAGCGATGTAGAACCTGTCTTCTCCCATCCTGGGTGCAGTGCTGCCGGTGTTCCCTGGAGGTGGTGATTCATCACGGCAGCTTAAGCAGGACATTGTTCCGGTTTTGGGAAGAGGAAAATAATGTCCACTGGGGAGTGTAAACGTCTGGGGTGTTGTATTGGTTTTGGCCAAGATGTGAGCAGGGGTTTGACACTTTGCTGTTTGTACTAACTTCAGAAAGCTCCAGTTCGCTCCTCTGGCCCATCCCTGCCCCGTTCAGTTCCGGGTGGTGGATCTGCCAAACACGCACCTCCTCTGTAAGGTGAAAACGCTCAACAAAGGTGATGCCAACTCTGAAGTGACAGTTTATTACCAGGTAAYGTGTTAGCTTTGTCTGTACAAGTTCATTCCCGCTGATACTTGCTGATGCTGTAGCTGTACTTACGTCACAGTCTTGAGAGCCAGTCTCTGGAGAGGGATTTTACGGCGTGCGGTGAAAACTAGCACAAATGCAGCCCCTTGGCCTCGGTGGCTAAACCCTGGTGGGCTCTCAAAGCACGTGGTGTTTCGTGCGGGGGGGGGGGTGCGGGTACGTGTCATCATGCCGGTCTCCTCCCTTCTCAAACTGGCATCTGCCCCCCCCCGCCTGTGCTAGCGGATAGGAGCTGGGTTTTGTGCCTTAGTTATTTCTTAGTTTCCTTATGACCGATCTTATGGTCTTGGGTGAAACCCCTCTCTCCTGCTTTGAAAGCCATTTTCAGGCACTTTTGACTGTCCCTGCTGTGAATTATAATGTCCTTAATGCTGCAGTCTGGGCTGAGGCTTGTATGTCGCAGCTGTCACCTTGGTCTGGACTGTAGCACCTAACTCCATGAAATCACCCTAAATTCTTCTCAATTTTCTTTTTAGTCAGGTGCCAGGAATTTAAGGGAATATACCCTCATGGAGCTGCTTGTGGTAAGTTGGCTGGTGTTTGTGTCTTTCCAAGCAGGCTTTTTTAGTAGTCCCAACCCATGAAAGGGTCTTCCCTGAAAACAGTGCCTGGAACTAAGTTAAGGCCATGGGGCTAAATGACACAAAGGTGACAGTATTGCTCACTGATTAGACTTTGAGTGGTCGGGACAGGATACCCAAACTGCCTCAGTGATGGAAAGTAGGGGAGGCAACGTTTCTTTCACTGCCACCCCAGAAGATTGAGACCTTTCCTAGTTCAGCGGGTGAAGCTGGAAAGGCAGCAGTTCATTTTTTTCCCATGTTGCGATCCGGGTGGCTACAGAGGAGCATCGCTGCTTCTGTAACTCACTTGTGCTCTGTTTCAGATGCACATGGAAGAGCCTTGCTTTGACTTCCTGAGAACCAAGCAAACCCTTGGGTGAGTGCACTGTATCAGCGTAGCTCTTATTCGCCTGCTTTTGCTATTTCCTAGTATTTTTACTTCCTGCACAGTGGCTAATTCCTGGCTTATTGTAACTGAAACAGCAGCATTACACATCAAAACCAAGAGCACCCTTCAACACAAACTCCAGCCRAATTGCTCTAGATTCCTATAAAAATTGTATTCATTAGCAGTAAGCTAACTTGGAATTAGCAGAAAGTTGTTCTTTCCATTTCCCAAATAATTTGCCATTCCGTGTGCTCATCGCTGTTTTCATAGCRACTCTGTGGTGGTAAGACTCCATCGGAGGCATCCTCTATTCCAAGAAACTGGAATGAGTTTTTCACAGCTGCAGGTGTATCGCTTTCTGTTTGAACTGGTTTGCAGGAATTATCAAACACAAATACTCTGCAAGGCTTCAAAGGATTTCCTAAAAATGAGAAAATATTGAAGTGCTTTGATGGAGGAAAGAATATTTTGAGGCTTTGTAACTGAGATTGTTTTGTAAAGTGCCAGCACTATTCTAACGTGTAGGTTTGTGCTGTAGATGAGAATTTTTGTGCTTGTGGAATGACTTTTTTGTCTCCCTGTGCTTTAAGCTACCACGTGTACCCCACCTGCAGGAATACTTCTGGGATTCTTGGGTTCTCCGTCACTGTAGCAACGCAGGCAACTAAGTACAAGTAAGTGCACAGTGCTTGATGTTTCCAGCCTTGCCGCAGCGGTCAGGCGCCTCAGAGCTGCCTGCGCTCGCTTCTGCTGGGGGCAGCAGGGCCTCTGCCCCGTGTCYGGCTGGGGCTGCGGCACCGGCACCGGGGCCTGGCGGGTTCGGCTGCAGGAGGCTCACGCAGGATCCACCTCCGCAGCGGTTGGTCAAAGTGATCTCGCAGGCTTTAGGCCGCACCTGTGGGCCACAGCCTTTTCTTTGCCCATTGCTGTGAAGAGCATTAACYGCGACACACTGCGCCGCTGCGGGCRYGTGAAAGAAAYTGAAACKGGTACGTTCTGTACAGAGGAACGTTGTGCTCAAGAGCCCCGGGGGAACGATGGGGCGAGCGAACGTTCAAGTTTATCGAGTTTTGCTGTGTAAAGGGATGCTGTACTCGGCACCTGTTGCAGCCGTAGCCTGAATGTGAAAGACCTCGGTGTAGAGCGTGTACGTACGTCAACGGGCTTTTGGAAAAGTGATGGCTAACAGGGCGGTCAGTGGATGATGCATGTTATTAGGTAGCAAGCGTCTAAGACCCACTGGATATAGTGAGGTAGCAAACTAAATATGTGGCCATATTACATGCTGTATTTTGTTTAAGTAATGTACTTGCACAACATCCAGCTGAAGAAGAAGTGCTGAGTGAAGCTCACTTAATCTTTTATTTGTTTTAGTAGAACAGGTCACAGCTGACTTAAGTTTGCTTTTGCTTGAGCTTTGGAGTGCACCTCTTCTCATGTAAGAGTTATATGCAGTAACRTTCACCTGTTTCAGGCCAGCAGCTTTTATTGAACGAGGGAGTTGTATATGATCCCGAAGGGAAGCTGAAAGCAGCACTTCTTGCGTTAGCTTGTAACATTGCTGACGTAGGGACTGAAGCAAAAGCAAGAGCCTCCAGCTTCTGAAACTGCTGCAGTCCTAACTTGAATAGAGAGAAATAATTCAACGATTAAATAAAATAATCACCCTGCCCGTTTGAACATATTCTCCCAGGAGAGAACACTGCCTGGCTTTTCTTCTGACCCAGTTTCTGCAGCCAGACCACTACTATGTTTTTGGTTAAAGCTGGGGCTAACTACAGGTATTTCCTCCAATGACCTGTACTAGGGAGAAGATCTGTCAAAGTTAAAGCGGATATATGAAATAGCTGCAGCTATGAAAAGGCTTCTCTGTCAGTGAAAGTTTAATTGGCACAGAGTACTGCTACCTCTGATTTTTACATTTAAATGACACTTCCAGTATTGAGTTCTGTCATCTATGAAGGTTTAATATTTCAAAGGTGTCACAATCCATCACATCGCATACCCTCTTTCTTTCTTTTTATCTTMAGTGATTAGCATTTACCTGTCAACGTGCAGGGCTCAGAGCTGAAATTTAAACTGCAGTCCTGATGCAGCAYGCTGTAGCGAACGCGGCCGTGTTTAGTTTACTGCAGCTTGGGTCCCCGAGGGGTTTAACATTGCAGCAGCTACCTCCTCTTGCACGTTGGTTGTATAAAGTTCTTCTTAATATAAATAAGATCTGAGCACTGGTTTTTACCTCCTGATAACAAGGAATATAAAAAGCTGGTGGTCACAGCTGTGTGCTCTTTCAAATGCAGGGAAGGGGCAGAGGCCCAAGTATTCCCTCTTAATGTTTAACTGATTGCTGTTCTGCTACTTTACACCTCAGTATTGGTTTTTTTTTTTTCTGAGATGATTTAACTAACTCTCTTTTAGTTCTGAATTGGTTGACAAGAAAATAGAGGAGTTTCTTTCTTGCTTTGAAGAGAAAATCAAGCATTTAACCGAAGAAGCGTTTAGCACCCAGGTAAAAGTTGATCTTAAAAAGCTCTTCCTTAACTGCTAAATGCTATTGAAACTGGAGGATGTGGTTACACCTAGTGGCTTATTTCTGAGGCTTTCTGCACAAAGGCCTCATTTTTGACTCCTGCCTCTCCCTGTCTGCATTCATTCTGTTGCCTCTTGCTCTTCTGGAAATTTACAGTTAAGTTTGAAAACAAGTAACTGCCTTGTTCGATGTAATTTAGGATTTCTTTTAGTATCACTGAACACAATAGATGAATAGATAGATCGTAAATTAAGATACTTTAAACCCTTTAAAACCAGTTGTTTTGTTTTTTCTCAAATGTAGGTTACAGCTTTGATAAAGCTTAAAGAATGTGAAGACTCCCATCTTGGTGAAGAAGTAGATAGGAACTGGAACGAAGTTGTGACGCAGCAGTATCTCTTCGACAGGCTTGCCCGTGAGGTAGTTAGTTATGAATTCCTTTCAAAGTGCAAGTAATGCAATTTTCTTTTTTTGTTGTTGTTTTTTAAAATAATGCCAAATGGAACATGAGCACTTGCTTACCTTTTTGCAGCCATGTTTTAAAGGCAAAGTATAAACAGGGGAATTTATTCTATTAGAGTGATGCACTGACCCTAAGAATACATGTTACTCTTAAAGGGTTGTTTTATCTGATGGGATGCGTTCATGGAGATGATACCATTTTTGTTTAAAATAACTGGTCCATCACTGTGCTATTTACAYCTCATCCCTGTATGTTTGTGGGTTTTAGATTGAAGCTCTGAAGTCTGTTACTAAATCAGACCTGGTCACCTGGTTCCAAGCTCACAGAAGCAGTGAAAAGAAAGTGCTCAGTGTACATGTGAGTGTTGCCCGGCGGGTCYGTGTTGTCCACTTCTGCAATGCCAAACTGATACTGCCTAACTCTTTTGCCACCACATCCCTTACTGGGATTTCTGTGAGGTTTTTAGTTTGTTAGTTATCCACATTATTATTCATATTTTCTGGTTTCCTAATTAATATTGTCAATTAGATTGCATTTAAGTATCTATATCTAATTTTCAGGGCAGATGAGCATTGAAGGAGGTATAAATTAATTATAAAAGTTAGAGCCAAATTTCTTTTCTGGTAACTTTTCCAGGTGGTTGGATTTGGAAAACATGAAGGGGACTCAGAGSTTACAGCTGTCTCAGAAGTACAGAATTCTTCATCTGGTGAAATACCTCATCTTACTTTCTTACCCCCATCCTCCTTGATGACTAACATTACTTCCATCAAGGACATCAAAGCTTACACATCAACTCTGAATGTTCTCCCTTACCATAAAATATTAAAATAAAAACGACATCTTGCCCTGCAGTGATGTGTAATACAGGTGCTTTTTACAACTTAAACATCGCAAAACTGGTTTTATTAACAAAGCTGCAGTGGTAGCTGAGATGAGGAAGTCCATTCAGGTACCGAGGTAGCTTCCCTCAAGCAGTTTTCAGCCAGCCTTTCTCCTTAATGTCCAAGTTTGTTAAGAACAGGCACAGCGCTGACTTCCAGCTGGAGAGAGGGGAGGGTTTTTTTCCCTTTCACTAGAAAAACACCGTGTGTCCCTCTCCAGCTGTTTGAAGGTGGGGGCTGCCTTTTGTTCAAGCTGTCATGTGCATCATTCCTACAGTGCTGTGGCAATTGCTTAACAGAAGTTACGTTTCCTCAAAGAAAATAGTCTGCAGTTCTCCTGTAGGAATTACAAAGTGCATGTGGAGGAGAAAACAAAAACAAAAACTTAAGGCTTCAATCTTAGACTGCTTTTTTAGTTTTTATGTATGTGCAAAGTAGACAAAACTGAGGTTAAATCAAATTAACGCTAGATTTAAACTGTGGAAGGAAAAAATAGTTTGAYTGCTACCTATAGCTGCTTACTCAAACATTCTTTAACTTCAGGCTAAATCACAGAAATGCAACGGTTCCTACAGCTTTAGCTAGTTATTAGAGAAGTAAGACCAGACATAAGTTTCCAGAAAAATTCTGCTGTGAGTGGTGCAAATTCTGTTCCTTTTGCTAGTTTATTAACTACTTTAAGAACTAGGTTTAGCTACAAGGATTCCACTGGAAAAACTTGTACTAATACATTTCACATAAAACAACTGATCATCACTCAGCTGCAAAAACAATCTTGCTGCAAAGGTTTATTATGAAATAAATAAAAGTCCATAAGAGAAGTTTGAAAAATCTATTTTATGAAGCTTTAAGATGCATTGAGTAGAATTATCTATGGTTACATTTTAATCTCTAAAATAAAATAACAAAGTTATTTTGGGCAAGACACTGAAATGCCAAAAGATTTGATTATCATACAGGTGGAAGATAACATTTATGTAGCATTTTCTAACAAACTGTCCCTTCAAAGGAATCCTCGTATTTACACATTGCAAACATGAGCTAGATTTAAATGATGTCTTGCTTTTTTTTGTTGGTGGTGTTTAAATATGTAGGACCCAGGAATATTACGCAACTGATACCAAATGTCATGGCCTTCACAGTGGTTATACAAAGTGTATACTTCACAGCCCAGATCTTCCATGCTTTAGAAGCATTAATAAAAGGGCTCCAACAGCCTGCCTTTGAAGCCTGAATATACTACTGTTATAGCAAAGTCCAATATTAAGTTACTGCACAGCCAAGACGTTTTCTGTTTTATATAACTGCTTATCTGCATCAGTAAGTCCGGTATCCCTGAGATAGGAACCACTGTAATTGGAGGGGACAGGTTCTCCAGAAGTTACATACGTGATAACTGATGACTATCTTGGTATCAGATGTAAACTTCGCTAAGCCAAGGCTTGAATGTTTTCAGTTTTTATAACCCACTTAATGTTTACTGGCAGCAAGTCGTTTCAATAGTGGCTCATCATAAACCCAACATTCTCCATCTTCATGGAATAACTAGAAAAAAAAAGGGGGGGGAATAATTAAATGTAAGCTTTTTATGATTAAGTTGGAAAGGAACAGTAAAATGCTACAGGTCAGAGAACATTGACGCTGTTTGAATAAAGCTCACCCTTGTTTCCCATGAGGTCTCACTCTCCTTTCTGGCTCTGGCTTCAGCTCTTTGTCTTTCTTCAAGCCTGTGCTTTGCGGCTGTAGCTGCATCAATGTCTCTGATTTTTAAGTTGTAGGTTACATCTTTCCACAAGCTTAAAAAAAGGAATTTGAATGGAAAGGAGACTGCTTTATGGAAGCAAACAGTGCTAGGAGGCTGCAGAAACATGTTACTGGTTATTAGTTATCACTATTTGTTTGAATTAAGGTAGGCCTCGCTTATCAAAAGCACAGAAATAAAAACCAATATATATTGAACCACAATTGCCAGAAGTCTTTTGCCAGAAGTGGGAAATTTGTAAAGAGGCTCTCTGGACCTCCCTGTTACATTGGGTCCTGAAAAGGATGCGACTGAGAACTGCAGGTCTTCTCTTCCCCATTAAAACCTGGACCTGCTCGTAACCTGGTTCTGTCCTGCAGCAAGGGCCCACCGAAGAGCACAGCTGTCCGTGCAATGAATGGTGTTAGGTGCATCCAGTTAGTCAAACTGTTTAATATCAACTTGGGTCTTTTCTAACTAAAAATGTTTTAATTTTCAGTTTAACTAGAGTTCTTACCAGCGAGACTCATATTCTTCTTGGTCCTCCAGTTTCCTTACCTTCTTCTTAATTGTAGACACTTTCTTGGTATCTATAAAGACGGCATTCTCCTGGAGAGTGAGAGGTTAAAAAAAAAAAAAAAAAAATCAGTTCTTCATACTGTACATTCTTTTCACATGTATGCACCCTCTCACTCTAGTATATTGGTTGTCAGAAAATACATTAACATACTATTCTCTTTATTTTTATAACAAGAAGAGAGTCAGGTTACTGTAATAATAAATTAACAAAATAAATCCAGGACTCTTATCCCAAATTCAGCATTCTTGTGATCTTTTGGGAATCTTCACAGGAGTTCCAACTACTAAAGTTGGCATTAAAAAAAAAAAAAAGCACTTAAACTCCCACTTTTGTTGAAAAGGAAAAAAAAAAAGCTGCTTTACCCCTGTTGTGTATTTTGCATACATGACACCATTCCATTCTCCTTCAATCGAGCAGAAGGGTTTCTTGTCATTAGGAGAACTAGATAGAGAAAAACAGTCATTTTTCATTTGTATTACACTAACCAAAAGACCCAAAGGATCAAAACTTTACCCTAGTTGCTGTACACTCTTWGATGTAAAGGGCTTAAAGTGATAATCACCAATACTGAAAAGACAAAAGCTCCGTTTCCAAGCRGGAGGTTTTGCATATATTAGTTCAAGTGGCCTTAAAAGAAAATGCTGTTCCAACATAAGACAGGTCTTGCCTTAGGTCTGCAGTTAAAGTTCAGGAAACTAGTAACAGGCTTTCAAAACAGATTTAGAGGGAACTAGAGGTCTTTAAAAGGTCTGAAGAACTCAAAGTTTCTTCCCCATACTACTGGAAAACAAACAGTAGTTTAAGAAAGAGGTGCATCAATGTGAAAGTGTCACAAAGTGACTTAAACCCAGGTTTTTTTGCCTGCATCACTTTCTGATGTTTGTATTACTGTTACAGCAGGCCTCCAACCAAGTAAGATGCGATTCGCCCCTGAATTCTGTGTACAGATCACATGCACAGGGTCTAACCAAAATACACCAGAACACAGGTATAAATAAATAAATAAATATGAAACGGTCTGCAGCAGAACATTAATGACATGCTAGTAGGTTGCTGGATATAGCTGTTGCAGTATTTTACACTGGTGTATAAAATTGACTTCTTTCTTTAAAAGCAGCATTTAAGCAGAGAGAAGTGAGATTAACTGAAGAAAGAAAGAGGCTTACAAAATTTCAGCTGTAATTCTGTGCTTCTTTCCTCCATAAAATGGTTTTGTGTGGAAGACTATGGAAGCATTATAGCCTGTCTTTGAGCAATTAATACTGCATTCTCCACCAAGTTCAATCCATGGCACAGTGAGAATAGATCTGCAATAATAAACATAGGTATATTTATAACCCTTTAAGTATTTAAGTGTTACATAACCATTAAAGTATTACAAGGCATTAAAAATGAAAATATCAGGTRGAGCATTTACTTGCCTTCCATAACCATTGGGGAAGGTCAAAATATAGTGTTCATCATAATCTAGACATGTGACGCACCCTATCAAAGAAAAATAAAAATAGATTTAAAAACATCCAGCAAAATTTCTATAAAACTTTTCATAGCAATCTCCTGAAATACTTCATTAAAAGCAGGTAACATAAAAAAGGAAAGGTGAAGGGCTTTATTTTTTCACAGATGCTGAGTATGATTAGCTTCTAGAGAAAGCTGGGAGAACTGTGGTGCTCACAAAGAGACTGGGCCCAAAGCGATTTAAGCACACTTTGTGTAAATTTTCTACACAGGGAATCTGAAGTTTCTAGAGATGTAAAATCTAGAGATGCCAATTCAAATGCTCATGTTTAAGAGAATGACTTGAAATATTTTCTGTAAAAATCTGAGTTGCCGAAGGTTAATTTCTCTCTTATTGAATTCACATACACTTACCTTGCCCTATATTATGAACACCAATAGACATTCCTAGGAATTTTGACTTGGTCCATATATGAGCATTGAATTGTATCCTCTTGCTAAAACACTCTGCGTAAAATGCTGAAACTGAAGGAAAGAAGTGTTAACAAGACATCAATACTACTTTTTTCCAAATTACTCTATCAATCAGGAAATACTGCAAAGGGCCTGATACTTACATGGCTACAGAGTTTGCAAACTGTTTCTCATGAAAACAGTCTATAGAGAACACAGCTTTTAGCTCTCAAATTCATACAGAAAACATAAATCCAAAATCTAAACTAAAAGCTGACTTTACTGTTGCTCCTATCCAGATAAATGAGATACCATCTCCGTTAGCAGAGTTATTGTCAACTTACTTGGAGGATGATGAGAGACCTGCTCTGCCACAAACGTTACACTGCTTTTACTGACCCAAGGAATTGGTCCTTCTGAAACTGGTTCCTGCAAGATAATAAAGAGGTTTTTCATTCACTGATGGTGTTTTCAAAACACCAAGAAGTGAATGGATGCTTCTAAGAGAGGCTGCTTCTACATTTAAAATAGGCTTCTAAAAATGTATTGCAATAGTCTTAATGTATTTGCCTGTTTGCTTAATTTGAGTACGGAATAACTCCTGATTTCTGAACCTATGATGCCTTTAAAGAATTTCCARTTTTTGTTCTCTTGTTTTTACTATAACTGTATTCAGAGACATGTCCATGATACTGAAACCCCAGTTAAACCGGAACAGTCACATATAAATCCAATTACAAAGTAATACTTAAATCTACTTAATTTCTTATTAAGTAATAGCAGATGGGTAGCAGAAAGTTTCCATTTTTGCTTCTGAGCAAGTYTTATATGCATATTAGTAATAATCAGATTATGTGCATCACACAACCATATAATGCATTCATTTCCTGTAGCAAAACAGGAAAATATAACTCATAGTTAGAAGCGATGGAAGCACCAGCACAATACTGTCCTTATGCCAGCACAGTCCAAATGTTCACCTCAGAAACAACAGAAAGATTTAATCAAACAAACAGTAAATGCGAAAAAGAGAGCAAGAGATATTTTACTTCAGATCCATCCTGAAATAAACAGGAGGAGAAATGCTGATTTTTGAAAAGCAACTTAATCTAGAAGTGTGATGTGGGACTGCAGTGGTAGTTCAACCTAGAAATTCGTGTGGTTCCACAAAGTACCTCTGATACAAGACAAATCTCTTTAACATCAAAAACTCATTAAACTGGAAAAATACTACACCTCTCAATCACGTTAGGACATACGACACTGAGGCTACGTGAAGTATTTTAGCAGATGATCTCCAGAATCGTGCCTCACTGATTAGAACATGAGCTCTTCCCACGTCATCATTTGTGATTTCCCAGGTTAAAAAACAACACTTTGGGGGTTTTTTGTTTTTTTTAAGTGTTACAGCTTTCTCCAGAATTAGTAGGGCATCGTGTTGACTATGGTTCACGTGCACAAATATCTCTGATTAATCCTTGAGGCTGATTGAAGCTTGGACAAATAGGGGAAAAGCAGAGATCATCGACTGGTAATTTCAAATCACAAAAGTGAGACTTCTACTCCGTCCTTCAGTTGGCCACACATATTCCAGTAAAGTACAAAAGGAACAGTGGTCAGATACAGATGTACAACTAAAATAGCTCAGACTCCAAATTTGAGAAGTATGACTTCATACCTTTCAAAATCTAGGAAAGGATTTTAAAAGGAGAATGAAATATAGTGAAGAAACTGCACTGCCTCCCAGGTTCTAAGGGATGGAARAAGAACCCACTATTAAAATGTAAGGGATTAGAGAACTGATAAAATCAGAACTTTGGAAAGAAAGAAATTCACACTCAGTGCTAGAAAACAGTTCAGAAAAAAAAGCTTTTTCAACAAGTCAAAAGGTTCTTAATAAAAATTTTCATTGCTCAAATTTTGCTACGCAAGATATTTTAAACATCATCTGCCCAAGGAAAAGGMGAATGGAGAAAAATCAGTTAAGATATTGCCACATTTTCATCAATTTTGCTACATAAACATAGCATAAGCCATTCCAGTCAGTAAATTAATAGAGCTTAGGGAATTACTCGCATGCATTATAAGCACCAAAAAAGATACCACTAGAAAACTAACCATATCATCTTCACCTTCAGTGCCTGGTAATACCCAATGACATCGGAAGATCTCGCCCAAAACGGGATTGTAAGGCTTTTTAGCAACCGACCCTTTTCTTCCTGCATGAAAAGCTGAGAGGTACCATTTAACCACTTGAACCATTCGTTCCTTTGGATCCTTCTGGTCACTAATGCTACATGGGCCAAAAGAGAGAAAAAAAGGACAGGCAATATGTAATGCAAGCAAGTCACTGCTTCCCAACAGGAATCAAAATGTAAATACTAATGCTCCAAGTATTTTTACTTCAAATGCAGCAGATTTTTTCAATAGCTAGAAGTTTGACTACACTACTGCGTTTGACTACTTTGACTAACTTTCAAGTTTTGATCAAAACCCAAGCATTATTATTCAAAACTAGTAACACTTTTGACAGTCCTCAAGGGCCATAAACAGCAGCAGAACCAGCTAAAATGCTCTACTTTGAAAATCAAATACCTGACAAATAAGTCCGGATGTGCAAAAAAGTCAGCATACATTTCCAACAGTGATCTTCTTTCCAGGATAAAAGTTGGAAGAACCACCTGGGAAAAGAAAAATAACTTACAAATCAAGATATTTTAACATCCTGCACAAAAGCATTCTACATGCTCATCGTAAATGGCTTACAAACCACCCAAGGCTTTGTAGTTCTCCAAGTCAGCTGGGTCCTCAAACTTACCAATGAGTTCTGACATATGCAGGTCAGTTGGCATCATCTATATAACCAAAGGTCTAAACTGAACTGCCTCTTGTCTTGTGTATACTTGAGTCACACCCAAAGCACATCCAGCTGTATGGCTGAGCTTATAAAAAGTTGTTCTTTATTACAGTAACACTGAACACATTTCATTTCTTCTATGTGTACACTGTCAATTAATTTTCAGTTACAGTCAAAATCTCATTCCATGGAGTCACATTCTCTTATATATCCAATGGAAACTAAATTTTCACTCACTTCTATCAAGATGAAGGTTAATCTCTCCCCTACCACTATTCTTCCCCAACAGTAACTCCCAGGATCCACTCATGTGGATCAGCTCAGTCTGATTCAGTGTAGCATAAACCACTGCTGAAAGCAGCGTGGATTGCCGTAGTTGATTTTAAAGCGATGCAGACAAGAAGCATTCACACAATGCTTTTTGGCAGCTTAACTTGAGATCAGTAACTTTTGGACTATGTCAGGAGTCCCCAAAACGGATGTCTTTTGGATCGCTTACTGTTCAGAACAGCCCAGAAACCTTCTGTATTTACATGTGAGCTACCTGCTCCTTCCTCATAAGTGTTTTCAGTTCATCTTTTTACTGTCCATTACGAGTTCCACACCAGAGAGTTTAGAAAGTCATCCACTTAAGGAAACTAATGATATCTGGAATTAGTTGTTTAAGTTTAACCAAGGTGTCTAGAATAATCAATACCTCCAAAATGTTATTCATTGCATCATGAATCACATTCCAGAAGTCTCCAGYTCAATACTTGCCAATCCCACAAATAGCATTTTAAAATAAGCAGCAACTTATTCAACATGATCCCAGTTAAGCAAGGCATTTCATTATATGCTCAATTCCCCCTTTTATATTAATGTTATCTTACTGAATGTTACCATACATTGGGATCTTGCAGATCTTTGTTCTAGGAAGCAGAAGGACTGGAGAAAGATTACTACCACATACAGCATCCCTCTTATCCCAAATCTACAGGCAAGGACCAGGTTCAAAGAGAACAAAAAGCTATTTTCCATAGCAACCTATTCCCCAATCTACAGGATTTYAGCAGTTGGATATATTTATTCTGTGTTCATTTTCCCCCTCCCAGTAACAACTCCAATTAAAAAATATATCACACAAAAGAGATTACAGCTTAACTGGCTCTCAGAACAAATGTACAGTTAGAATATTACTTTAATATTGAATTGATTTACATAGAATTCAGGATAACTTCCATAAATGAACAGTAGGCAAGCTTACCTTGGTTAGATCCATTCCTAATCTAACTTGTGACAAGAGGTGCATGATAACACTCTTATGTTCTTCCACTGATTCTCCTTCCCCATCATCATCTCTGTCATCAGGAGGATCAAAGAGATCTAAAGAGAAAGACCAAATAGTTTTCATTTTTCTTTGCTGAAAGATATAAAACCTCCAAAGATTGCCTATATTTAATTTAGCATACATATTAGGTGTCAAAAAAGCATTACTCATAAAATGAAGATTTTCTAAGTCTTCAAATTTGACAATTCTCCATTAGTAAAGAAACAGCAGATAAACCACTTTCCACAAGCATCATGTCGTCTCTATGATCATACATATATCAACACAGTTTACAAACAGATTAACAACCGAGAGCTCCCTACTGAAAGTTAATGCAGTCCTCTTACCAGCATCATTTGTCCCRTTAGACATGGAAGAATTGAGGGACTCCGTGGTATCTGGACGTTTCAGACTACTTCCCGTGCTGCTGCGAGTCAGAATGGCAGCAGACCCTGAAGAACTAAAGAAGAGTATTAAGTTCTCATGATTCACAATGAACTAATTCAGACCAAGTTATTACAATTTGATGTACATTGGCATCAATTTCCTAAGGAGTTCACTGACAGACATTAGCACATATGCTATATGCTGATTCACAGAAAACCTAAAATGGAATGGAGCCTAATGCCTGGGAAAGCCTGCAGTCTTAGGTTATAAGGTAAAGGTATAAAAAGGCTGACTGTAATTCCTCTTTGAAACATGTACCATCTCTTAAAATTCATTTTCTAATAATAATAATAAAAGAAATAGTAAATAGAGATTTTGGGGAAAGGAAGTCAACTTCTTAAAGACTTTCTAGTAGGTGTGAGAAGGATCATTTATTTACCAAATGCTGCAACAAATAGGTATGAAATACCCAAAGGTCACACATTAATTCTCTTTCTTAGCTGGTGCCTTCCCAAGTTTGGTCTGCATTAGTTTTGCCAACATATATATCAGGTGCAATGGGGTGGTGGAAGAAGGAATAGGGGAGGAAACTGCRTCCCTGACAGAGAACTGTGCTGTGGGGGACTGATCTTACTCTGTTACATGAAAAAGTTTTTTGCCAGTATGACTTATTTGCTTATTTAGATTAACTAACCCCTAAAAGTAGACAMGCCATGCACTTGTAGATAAAAACTGTATTTAGCAGGTACTGCAGTCCTTCAGCTACTTACTCTATACATCGCTTTGGGGAAGAACTGCTCTGATAGAATTCATCAGCATCATAGAACTCATCCTCACTGCTCGAGTAGGAAAAATCCGGGACTGTATTTGGAGAGAGATTGACATGGCTCGGAGAAGTTAGGCTGCTGCTAGGTGCTGACTGTCCACTTCCTACAGAGTATTAGAAAGAATTGCAGATATAATAAAACAGAAATGATTTTAAAATCCACCAGTTCTAATTTATGAATAGGTTAGATCAAATTAATAAAGACTGAAGTGAACTCAGAAGATAGGATAACTTACAAAATTAGAAGTGATAATTAGTCAGGTTCACGTTCAATTTCATGTAACAGTTAATAAAAGAAAGGTCTACCAGGAACATCGAGAACACAGAACANAAAAAAAAAAAAAAAAAGACTTTTCTCCCAAAGTTGTAGATTAAAAGCAAAATAATAATACTGAAAACTTGTATAGATTCATAAAATAATTTATGTCGGAAAGGACCTCTGGAAGTCATCTGGTCAAACTCCCCACTTGAAGCACTGACAACTTCAAAGTTAGATCAGTTTGCTAAGGATCATATCCAGTCAGGTTTTAAGTATCTCCCAAGATGAAGATTTCACAATCTTTCTGGGGAACCTTTTCCAAAGTTTGACCACCTTCTTAGAGAGAGAGAGAGAGAGAGAGAGAGAGAGAGAGAGAGGAAAAAAAAGCTAAGCCCCTCCCCTCCCCCCCAAAAAAAAGATTTCTGGTATCTATTTGGAATTTCCCTCCTTGCACCACGTGTCCGTTGCCCCACCCTTTTGCTGCACATCTCTTAGGAAGAGCCTGGCTCTGTCTTCTCTATACCCTCCCCTTAGGTAGCAGAAGACAGCAATTACCATCCCCACTAAGCCTGACCTTCCCGAGGCTGAACAAACCCAGCTTTCTCAGCCTCTAGGTACACCACGTGCTCCAGCCTCCTAATCATCGTGGTGGTCYRTGTCTTTCTTGTACTGTGGAGCCCAAAACTATACACAAAACTAAAAAGGACTATAGGAATCCTGTCTCACCACTAACTTACAATTTTTCAAAAAAGTCAAAASAATAAAAACAAAACAGGGAACAGTGACACAGACCATTTTGTGGAAGCCTCAGTCACAACTGAGGCTACTAAGCAAACTAAGGTGTTTACATAAATAATATAAACATCAGAAATTAACTAGAAGATGAGATGCATAGAGTAAGACTAAAAGTAGAACTTTGTCATTACAAAGTCTGTCAAAAGCTGGCACTGATATCCTTCATTCTTCAGATTGGGGCAAGTACTGTTTAACACACTTATTAGTGTTCTGGGAAGGAAGGGTAGTAACAAAGTAACAGAACATAATTATTTACATACACAAAGTCAGAAAAAATTAGGAGGGAGCTGGGAGAGTTTTAAGATGACTGGACAATACAATCAAYACATCAGAYCAGGAAAGTAACAGTCAATGTAGGCAGATGAATAAAAATTTATGTTAGCTATGTAACTATGGTTTTTAAAAAATTAGAAGATTAGCTTTCCTAAGGAAGTGTAAACACAGATGATTATAGCAACTTCATATACTTCAACAGTGCAATCTGGAATAGTGTATGTAATATTGGTCAGCTCATCTTAAAACAGATACTGCTGGAATTAAAGCAAAGAAGCATTCAAAGACTGAAATAACTTGTATGAAAGAATAATTCATAAGACTAGCTTATATTTAATGTAAATGAGAAAGAAAATATGATAAAAACAWTCAAAACAATATATGATATATAGAGGATTTCATCTTCCTTTTTCAAAACAYGAGATTTTCCCTATTACATTAGACGATACATTCAAAACCAGCACACAAGTAAGAGTTTTCCTCACAGTTTAATTACATGTTGTATAATTCATTTCACATGAAGTGTTTGAGATCAAGGACTCAGAATTTTAAAGACTTTTTATAGTTAGTAGTACCCTACATGATAGTTAATTATTAAAATTCTGTGGAAAGAGAATTAAACCTCGAGCTTCAAAGGTTAAGCAAATCTCTAGCTGTTAGCATTCRAGCCGACACCTCCTGCTGGGAAGCAGATTATCCCACAGCCGCTTTCTGCGGGGTTCCTATTGCTTCTTCTGAAACAACTGCAGGTAGGTAATGAATTAAGATGGATATTAGGTCTAATTTAAGGTGACAATTTCTATGTTCTTCCTACTTTCTTAAGTCATACTGAAGACGAGAAGAACAGACAAAAAGCAAGGAGTATGTAGTAAAATATTTATCACTTTCTAATTCTTTAAAAATAAAGTTTTATAAAGCCAGTGGCAGTCTAGAACTTACTGTATTGATATTTCTCCCTCATTAAGACTTTAAGTCTAATTAGACATTCTTGAAATACTACAGTTACAGCTAGCTCAAACAAGGAGAACATGAGGGTTGTTTGTGCTTTTCTTTTTTGAGGTGGGTGGTGGTGGTTAAACCATCCTTGCAGCCTGTTAGCTTACTGGAACATAAATGAAAACCAAGTAGTTAGTGAGGCTTTTTCTTGATTTACATTACAGCAATAAATCAGGTTGTATTTTTAAGTTCTGTTTAACTTTAGTTTTGGGGACATCTCATCATGTTTTTCAATAAAGGGGGATTAGTTTTTAGGTATTTGAACAAAATACTATAATCCAATAGAGTATTACAAGTTCAATTTCATTTTAAGTGCAGCATTTTAATAATTACTCTTCAACTGTTAAAGAGAGAAAGCTGTAGAAATCTATCTTCAAATAAACTGGAAAGGTGATTTTACATCATAAAATAACTTACAAAATTATCTGTTTTATTTCAAATTAATACTGTTTAAGAGGGARAGGGAGGAATAAATGAATTAAAAAACCAAAAGGTCATGCATGATGTAGTAACTGCAAAATCCTTGTGCTGATTGCTGTAAGATTGTGATGGTGGAAATAAAAGAGCAAGCTAGCAGTATTCCTACATATTTAAGTATGATATTCAGGAGCCAGAATAATTGATTTTAAAACACTGAAATGGACATTGATTAAAAGCAAGATGTAGGCTGATATGATCATGATCATTTGTGCGTGAAAACGATCTACAGTGGAGGAGATTAAAATCTAAATAGAAGGAAAAACTCTGGGGTTTTCAAGAAAGAAAACCGTCAAGTCAAGGAATAAAACTGAAGGCCCTGAGGAAGATTTCATCTGAGTCAGGATTTGGAAAGCAAAGGCTACACACATTTGGCAGAGAAATTTACTGAGAGAGCTGGCAGTCATGTCACAAAGGCACAGGGAGACTCCTCTTGCTTCAGAACTATTTCTCAGAAATATAGTGAAACATAGGTTAGACCAGCTTATAAGTTTATTAGCTCAAGCCAAGCAGTTGTATGCCCCCCCCCCCCCAAAATCACATCAGAACAGAAAAGGTGAAACTCTGAAGAAGTGATCAGTGGGAATATCAGTATTGCTCACACGAAGAGATAAGACTAAGAACAAAATTTCTAGTAGTTTAAACTCTTCCTTTATAATTGGCCTATATAACATTATCATAATAGACAGTTACATTAGATTATAGACACTACATATTCAGGTTTTGTTTCTTGTACTTTGATAAGACAGTCGCAGAAAACTGTACCTGTACTATTTGGTGTTGGAGTCTGATTTCCAAGTGATGCTACCACAGGTCCCACTGGCAAGGATGAGGGTCGCTGCTCTGATTTGCACAACTGAGCAGGTTCTAGGAGGATATTTTGATATGTTAAACCAAACAACTCAAAACCCATGTTTAAATAGGAGAATTGTGCTTCTGTTGGGAAGCAGATGCCCCATTGTTTCACCTCACCTTCACAAAAAGAAGTCCTTGTCTATAAAAGCCATTTAGACAGAAAAATGCACTTTTCCATCATTATCTAGCTTTTTTCATTAATAGGCAAAGATGGGATTAAGAAAAAAAATCGTAGTTAGTAAGGTTTTATGTTTTCTGAAAACTATAGTTTCATTTATTCTAAAAATATATATTAGAAATGTAAGCTAGTAATTTAGAACCAGAAAAACAAATCAGCGTATTCACAAAACTACAGGCTCAGGCTGGCTCAATGCTTCCCACTCCTTCTCCTTCCTTCCCACTGCTGTGGTGTGTGCGCCCCACCAAGTGCAGTGTATCTGTTTTGCAAACATGACACAGAAGCTACCCAGCATCATGCAGCCTCTGCATCTAGACTGCAGTT
This sequence comes from Apteryx rowi, assembly GCF_003343035.1. Classification (NCBI taxonomy): domain Eukaryota; kingdom Metazoa; phylum Chordata; class Aves; order Apterygiformes; family Apterygidae; genus Apteryx; species Apteryx rowi. Next base: position 1,361,000 of record NW_020450982.1, read on the forward strand.
TCATCCTCCTTTGTTCATTAATATTTCTACTGAGCTTCTTTCTATGTACCATACCTGGAGGTATGACAGTCTGGGAAGGCATCGTGCTGATCACTGATGGTTCCAAAGGACTAGGCTGATACACCGCGTCAACAGGATTTATAGTACTCTGAGACAAAGAAACAAAAGTACAATCTTTTTTTAATTAAAAAACAAAAGAAAAAAAGAAAAGGAAAAAAACATAGATAGTAAGAACATTGTGAGCGCAAGAAATGCCCAAATGCAAGATAGCAAAGTCCTGAGAGAGGAAAAATGACACACAAATTGACAGCTGAGGACATGAGAAATATTTTCAAAACAGTAATACTTTGATTCTTGCACAAACTTTAATATACCAAACTGAATTTGCTACAGATTTGAATCATCTTATAAAGAGTTCTGTATTTCAAGTTTTATCTTCTGCTATGCTTTCCAATGTCCGTTAATAACTATTGTGTGCAGGAGGAGAAAGAAGGACACAAATCATCTGGCAAAATTAGGATAAGTAGTCTGTATTTTTAAAAACAACTTCTTCAGAAAATAATTTGTCCAGACAACACTAAATCAATGTATGAATTAAAACAGGATATTTGCACATTTACAGCCATAAAGTGGCACTTTGTTGCCAAAATTCTTGTGAATACAAGCTGACAGTTTTCAGCACATCTCCATCTCCCAGGACAAACTCAGGCTCTCTGAAAACCAAGCACCAGCCCAACTCAGCGCTTAAAAGTCACTGACTTCAGTAAATGTTCTTGGCTTTTAGATTTCCAAGATACTTGCTGGATAAGCAGCAGTGTCTTTTAATTCAAATTAGCATGATTTTACCTTGCTTAACTGACCTTTTATTTTGTTATAATCTAACAATTGCTCCTATATAGGTTTACATGCAAAGAACAGAATTGCCATGTTCTGGCTATTAATTGGGTAAAAGGCACGTAAAACCCCTTTCCAAACCTCTTGCAATTAAAAAAACATTAATCCATCAGAACTGTGAAAATCTTCACCTTGATTTGTTAGCAAGTCTTGTTACTATGCTTAAATAGAAAAATACCAAGTGCAGGTAGAAACATAATAATACTGAGTTCTATTTTTAAAAAATGCTCTGCTTAAAAAGAAGAAAAAAAGAYGAGCTTTGCTTTTAATTTTAATCTGTGTGTTTAATCCTATCCTCTTTTTAGATCAGTATTTAAAATTTTGCTATTAAAAAAGTCAATCTTCTTCCCTTCCTTTACTCTTAAATAATTTTCATTTGCATGTAGACTGAGGGAAACTGATCATTTTAACCTTCTCCCATCTTCCTACACAGGGATGACTTCTTTCTCGCCTCTTTTCCTAGTTAACCCTTATTTTGAACTTTACTCCTACGTCAGGATCAGCAATCCAATGAAATTTTTTCATAGCACAGAATTTATTTAATTGAAAACAACACTACTATTCCCTGTTTACCAAAAAAAAAAAAAAAATTGCTCTCCTAAGCTTTGGCTGATGTGACTTATGACTAACATGCAAATAATCAGTCCAGTACCTGTACTGCTACTCCACCGCGCTCCAGCCTAGAAACAACCGTCCCTTACACATTACTGCAACTGCTTGTGCAATTATGCATGCAACATAAGTAGGTCCCTGTCCTACATATTTCACAGTTAAAARTCACGATCAGACCTGAGAGACCTTAAGAAGCAAGATGAGTCCTATGAGGCACAAAATGCCATTGCTATTTCTACCTCCCCTAGCTTTCAGGAAAGCTAAAAGCTATATGATGCAGAACACTGGTATGATAAAAGAGAAAACACAGCAACTTCATCTTTGACTTTGTATGCAGGATTGTAACCTTATTCTTAAATATTTCTCCATCCTGCACCACTAACTAGAGTTTTGCCTTGAGTATTTTGGGGTATGCCTTCATGGTTTATAAACAGACAAAGGCATATCTAAAAGCATTTCCTATTCTTTTATTTTAATAATAATTAACAAAAAAACACAGTCAAATAAAAAAAGACAAACTCCTTTTACCATGATATCAAGCTGATAGCATATTCCTGCCTGAACCTAAAGCGATATCCTGAACTTAAACCCAAGCTAATGGGAGCTACACTATCAACCTCAGTGGCACCCAAATTTCAACCTTCACAATCACTGCTGCATCACTTTACATATTCTTACAAAAATACATTTTTTTCCACATAACCTAGGTCAGGGACAATTACAGTAGTGGCTAATAAAATTCAGGACTATCGAAAGTCCTAATATCTGTATTGCATTTCTGAGAAAAGAGATCTAGTTAAGAGGCAAACACGTAGAGCTGCAGACCATCTCTGTCACAGGAAACTGCAGTAGCGTACAGCTGCACRACTTCTCTTCCAGGGCATGCAACAGAACGTATTCCCTTACCTTATGTGACTCTCCACATATATTTACAATAAGCATGAAACCAAAACTTGTACATGCATCTTTACTTCAAAGTTCACACCAGAAAAATCATACTGCTAAAACTGTATGTCACAGAAAGAGAAAGTAGAGCTTAGGAATTACCGTCAACTGTATTTAAAACAAACTGTGATTTTTAGAGAGTTATGTTATACTGAAACCAACCTCCTATTAAAAATATCTGGAAGGTATTCAAGTGACAGAAACAGAACAAAGAAACAGAAGTCACATATGACTGAAAGCAGAGATGACAGAAGTCACTGAAAATGAAGAAGTTGTATTAAAGATGAAACACTGCTGAAACGGACCTAATACAACTTTGTGTCAGATAAGCACAGCAGAGAAGACAAACTACTTGAAGCACATGGATAGCAGATCTATTTTATACATAAAGATACTTCAGATGGAACACAAAACTGTTTCTATCCCAGTGATTGCCCCTTGCATCTGTTCACATGGCAGATTTTTATCTAAGTGTTCAGTCATAGTACTGCCATTTAAAACAGTCAGTATAAAACTGGTCACTGTATTTTCTAATGGCAAAAGTGGCAGCCAACCTCAGAAGCTAACAGCTCAACAGTATTTTTAACAAGAGACTTGAAGCAGTAAACTAGAGAAAGAAGGAAGTATGTTGCAAAATGAGTGGAAATTCAGGTCTCTGTTCACATGGTCTGCAGAAATAAAGGCAGATAAAGATTAGATTTAAACTTACTATAAGTCCATCTGCGTGCTTCTCCTCATTATTTTGGTCCTTAAGGAAAAAATGTTAAAAATATCAACATATCAATCTTGCATGACTTATCAGTTCTGTGTTATGTGAGAACTATAACAGTAAGTTTCTCTCAGGAATGTTTACATTTTCAGCCATAAAATGTTAATGTTTCTCATCATGTGAAATAGCAGCTAGATTCAGAAGAAACAACTCTATACATCATCACCACATATCCGATGATTAGGGTGTTCTGAAGACCTGTCCACACAAATCTGAACAATTTTAAAAATATCCCTTCCACACTGTATAATGCTATTATGCCTTACAACGTAGGTTCCTGCTAAATAACTGAGAGTCCCCCAAAACATGGTCTGTAGTACCAGCAAGTCCCTAAATACTGAAACACATTAAGTTCTTTGTTTCTAAAGAGCAATGGTTAGCATCTAGGTCAAATTTCCAAAAGCACTTCTGGCTTTTGAAAGGCAGAAGTGCCTTTTGAAATTAAATGTTTTAAGCTCTACTAGATTTTAAAACCCCTTTATCTTATTAAGAGACTAGCTTTGGCCTATAGGCTTACGTGCAGAGCAGGCAATGCATGGAAAGAACGGTCATCGGGGGGAAATTACGCTAGCAACAGGCAAGTTAATGCCAATCTACAGTGAGCACAGGTTTAACCCTGTGGCAGCAACAGTGTTAAATTTTGTTAATCCACTCAGTCAAATCTCTTCATTTTTGCCAAGAAGTTCATATTAGCCAGCACATCTATCCATTGCTTTGGTCAGTGTAAAACGTAAGACATCTGCAGAGTATTTCCCCAAATTTCCAGTTGTCAAAGTTATGAAGAAAAAGAGAATCAAGAAAAGAAAAAAGCTGTAAATAATACTGAAAATAAAGTTAGAACATACATATGTTTTGATACTTAAAATGGCTACAATATTACACTCTCCTTTAGCTTATACGTTTTGGCAACAGGCTGCCCAAATTTCATGTCTGCTAGTTGACATTTCTTAAGCAAGGCTTTCCATGACAAAAAGGGGGCACTAGGGACACTGAGGTCCATTGGGTTGCAAACTGACAAACAAAAGTGCCACCTGCGCCCAAAATATATTAACATTTTTTCCACACACAAAATTTCCATGTTATATTATCATCTCTTGTGTATAAGAAATAAGACAAGAGATTGCGATCCTGTCCCAGCAATGCAGAGCCAGCAACGCGTGTGGCATGTTGATGAGGTAAGGAAGGGAGAAGTGCCCCAAAGCTAGACAGGCAAAACCAACTGCAAGCGATGGGGTGAAAAAGGGAAGGCAAAGATCCAAAGCTAAGTATCTAAATAATAAAAGCTACTTCATAAWGTGTATGATATAGATTTCTGTTATAAGACTACAGTTTAGCAAACCACTGAGAGACCATTACATATATTTTACACGCAGAGATGATCAGCAAAACTGGACAACTTCAACTGTCATTCACGCAAGCCAAATGCTTCACCTACCCATCCCACTTAGTTTATTTTGATTGCTTTTCAGTAAGATGTATTTGTAAAAGCACTGTATTATATCATATACCTACTGAGTTGGTATTTACTTCATTATTCATTATTAAATTATTCATATTCCTATTATTCATGATTGTACAAGGCGGGCTGTTATAACTCCACAGAGCAGTTCAACTTGACGCACAATAAGAAACCAGCTTGCCTCAATATATCAAAATCATCCAAATAATAAATGTCTACATATTTGAAACCGAAATACTTTCCAAATATTTAAAAAAAGGATGCCATTTTTCAAGGTATGCAAACAATCAGCAGGTAACTATGAAGTGTGTCTCCTAACAGGAAAGGCACTGTAGAAGTACAGGTGGGAGGGGTATTGATAAAATGGTTTAATTTTAGCAGTGGAAGTCATCAGCCATACTTGCCTTATAGCTTTGGGAAAACTTCTAGACTCTTAGAAGATTATATACTGGAGAACTCAACAGAAAGCTACCAGTCAGCCTCGAGAAAATTTACATATATAACGTTTTACATATATGCAACTGACAGAACTATACTCTTATTGCCTACAGCAGTAAGAAATCAGGATATCAATAAAGCTCATGGAAAGGAAAAAAGAAAATCAAAAATGCCACGTTGTCAACAAGTGTATTTGCTTAAGAGAGAGAGGAGGAAGACAAAGCAGAAGAGAGGTTATTAAAATAGCAGGAAGATTTAAAGAGGATATTTTTCACTGTGCATGAATCAACTTCTTCCATTTACCGATTTAGTCCCCAAAAGGACCCCAACTCCATCTACCTTTATGCTTATATGCTACTTGGAGCAGCAGAGCCCTGAACCTGATCAAAAAATGGCCATATAACTGCCACTACAAGTTCAGTTTGTCTGTTGTCAATAAGCTATTTCCCAACTTTACAAAGATAAGCTTATCATCAGCACAAGACTGAACGATATTTGCCCTTGCCCCACTAAACTCACCCGTAGCACATTACAGAAATGGAATTCAATAGTCAACTGCCCCAGAAAGCTAACTCAGCCGCCTGTAACCGGCTTTGAGCAAGAATCTGAAAAGCAGACTATAATTCTGCTCTTTCAGCTTTGCTACTACACTGCAAAATTGAGCTAAAAAAAAAAAAAAAGCAAAATTTCACAGGAATTGAACCTCTGTGACAATTACAACAGTTACATACATTTATAAAGTAAGCAACCAAAAATGAGGCAGTTGCTGTATCGAGGTAGCTGTTGGAGAAACAACGTGTAACAAGCAAGTTACATGTCTGCATAAGAAAACTAGGGTACTATCATCTAATCTATAACTGACTCTCCCAAATCCACCAAATAACGACATGCAACCTGCTGGAATCACACTACTAATGCAATTCTAAATATACCTAGTACCAAATGAAAGCAAATGATTAAGTACTGACACTACCAAAGGCTCCACGACATTACTCTTCCGCTAGTGCTACACTGTACAGAGTATTAGTACTGCAACCGAGACCCACTGCGCCTTTACTTCTCTCCCTCTCTCTCCCTCCATTCCCCACCAACAAATTGTGTCCCCTAGAGCAAGGCCAGCAACACCAGCAAGAGGGACCGCTGCAGCCTGCAGTCCTGAGCGGAGACGCACTGACATGTTCTTGAAACCCCCTTGCCCATCCTAGCTACAAAGTGAGCGAGAGAAAAGGAGTTAGGCCATGACTGGGAGGTCCCAGCACCCAGGAGAAGAGGAGAAAAGACAACAGGCCAACCTCCTGCTGCAGCTTCCCATGCAGATGAAACTCCCTAAGGACACTTGGGAGATTTCATTTTAGCATTGAGTATTGCTGCAACACTTAGTGATTTTACAAGGCTTTTCTGCTATCGCTGCTTTGAAGGATTCAGATGGTATCACTGCACGCTATACACAGGTTGTTCTGGCTCTAGATGCATGTGGCACAAAACTATTTCAATGTACCCTGCTACTTGTAAAATACTGTTGCTGCATAACATGTTAACTAATGCATCTTGTCCTCAGAATTTATCTATCTTTATTAACTAAAAATGTGAACATTTAATTTTCACAAAGATGCACTGATCCCTTTACTGAATGAGTTTTGCATCCAGAGGAACCCAACCCTGCAAGGTTCTAAGTACTTCAACTTTCACGGGCCTCAAAATTCTGTAAAATGTATTGGGCATCTAGAAATGAAGACAAACAGCAGCATTATATTTGAAAGCTCCTAAAAAAAGTTAATCCAGAGTACAGGGAAAAAAAAACTGAAGTGCCTATGCCTATTTCTGAATAAATTAGAATGTGTTATGATTAAAATCAGTTGTAAATTCTGAAAATGGTATAAGTTAGTTTCTTTGCAGAAAAACATCTTCCTTAACTTTGCTCCTGACATATAAATAAGCAGCTCATAGTTAACATATGCTACATACCACATATGAAAACCGGTAAGAACAGAATTTGAAAAAAAATCCAATAAGCAAATCTCACTACCTTTAACAAGATAACAAAACCTTTAAGTGCTGTGAAAGTCTCTAAGTGTATTACCCAAATTGTATTCTCAAATAACATAATTCCTATTTCAAGAAATTCCATCATCATGAACCCGAGACCTATTAAAAGCCTTGTCAAATCACAGTTTAGATTATTAACATCATAATTTTCCCTTTTACTGTTTATGTTAGTCACATTCTTAAATGAAGCAGAAAGACTAGTTAGTTTCATTGAATTTTTTTTGTTACCCTTACGTTTGTAGAAAGCTCTGATTTAGTCTAATTGAAAAGCAAATTTTTGAGTTAAACATTCTTTTGCAGAGTTTGCTTTTCCTACAAATTGCTGGTGAACTTTAAAAGAATTTTTTTTTGCACGTTGAGCTTTTTGGAACATTAGTTTCCTGAAAAGCAACCCTCAGGTCAGTAAAAATTGCCCTGCAACGCAAATATAAAGACCAAAAGAAGAGCAGATGTTTTAGAAGCAGATTCAAAACAGCACCAGTCCTGGCCAGTCAGGGACCTAGGAGTATCACTGCAGCTTGTGAAGAAGCAGTTGAATGCTTTGGAAGCAATGCTAGTGGTACAGCTATTGCAATGGGCCACAGCAGCTATTGTGATTTTATCATTTATAGTAGGTAACGTATGAATAACCTGACAAYGTTTTTTTAAACCAGTCAATGAAATATACATTATCTTATTCAAAAACCTGAAAATAAATATCAAAAACTTCTTCCCAGGTAGGAAGTCTGACCTGCTGAATGCAGGGACGCTAGTACTTTAAAAAGACATTTGCAATGGCAACATAGGAACAATACAGCACCAACTTTAGTACAAACTTTATGACTGTCAAACGTGTTTTAATCTTTATTATTTGTAGGAAGCTGAGAGATGTTTTTGTGTAAGGATTCTTCTTCCCCCTCTTACAATAAATTACTTATCTTCATATCTTAGAAGTTTTACAAATTACAAAACGAATTAGGTTATATTGACTATAGCCAGTATGTTTAGAAATATTTCCTTATTAAAACCCATCAAACAAAAGCAAAAAGCTGAATAAAGTAATTGAAGTTTTGGCTGTGAACATGATTGTCTGCTGTGGAACTCAGTATTTCTGAAAAGTCATTAAAATAGTAGTATAAGTTAACCTACACCAATTTGTTTTAATACATTCTGGAACATATGTGATCGAGTACACTCTTAGATTTCAAGTGTCAGAGGAAAAAATGAGTTTTCACACAGATTAATGCCATATAATTAAAGTTCAAAATTGTTTACAGTGTACTTACTTTAGCAATCTGTAGCAACACAATGCAGTGTTTTATTGATTCTACCATACTCTAGAAAAACAAAAAACAGAAAAAAAAAACAAAATCAGCATCTTATATTTTATATTTACAGGTATCTTAATAGTTACATACAATATTAACTGAAATACTGGGTAAGAATTAAATGGACACTCACTTCTGTAAACCCTTATTTTCCCCTCCTCTTTTTTTGCCAAAGACAAAAGCATAGCTGTAGAAAATTGAAGTAGCCAAAAGTCACGTACAAGACATCAAGGTGAAAYGCAAGCCAACTTTAAACTCTCAGAGAGCTGTAAGCAGGTCAGTTCTGAGCAAGTAGCACACCTACTGCATTTATGCAGCACTGCTTTTTTTAGTTTTAATAAAGATATCCCCTGGTTTAAACACTTGACAAATTCTCTGTGTAAGCTGAAGATAAGGGAGAGGGGTGAAGGAAAGCAAGTGAAGTTAATTAAGATGAAAGCAATGGAAGTTCTAGAGAAGAGTAAAAAATGCTAGTTCTGATACTTAACATATCATGAAATACAGTAAAAGGAGAACAGCAGAGAGCACCATGAAAGAGCTGGACATGTGAAGCAAAAAGGAGAGAAATAGGAGATGAAACAAGAGCACTGGGAAACATTAACATCAGCCTATCAAAAGATGCAGGATGACAAGACTGGGAAGCAAGGACAGAAAACGATGAAAAGAGCAAGAAAGTTTTGACAGGGTTTAAAAAAAGACCAAAAAAGCAAGCAAACAAAATCTCCAAACAACAATGACTAACGAATTAGCTAAAAGAGACCTAGAAAGGGCCTTAAAAGAGGCAAGACAAAGTTTATCTATAGAAGAGCAAGCAGTGCGCAAACCTGTGGGTAAATGGTGGGTGGAAGGAAGGGGCAACTAGGGAGGGACAGGTTTTGATACTGGCGTAGGAATCGGAGGAAATTTAACATTATTAACTACTGAAACGCTGGTTTATAGTCAGCTCTCCAACATCCTCATAACACTATAACATTATCCAGGGTAACATTATCCAGGGTGTGTTATCAATAATCCCACGGGGTCATCTTGTGTCTTGACCATTTTAACTAGCAAACAAGCACCCTGCCAGACACAAACTGTTTCCACGGAGAATCGGCCGATACGTTTCTGCACCACATTTCCAGGACACCAGTGGCTCCACACAATTATCTTGGGCCCCACTGGTCCCATTACATTCAGGCTGGACAAAACTAACCAGGACAGAGTCACAGCCATCGCCCATCACAACATCCTGGGCAGAGCAGCCAAGGTCTCGCCTGGCTTGTGTTTAACCAGCACTAATAAGCTCAGCCAAATCTCGGCAGACTCTTGGAGAGGTCTGCGCCTGTAGCACACTTCAAGAGAAGTGCAAGAAGGACATGGACACGCTGGAGCGAGTCCAGTGAAAGGTCACAAAGATGATTGCGAGACCGGAGCATCTGTCATACAAGGAGAGGCTGAGAGCACTGGGACTGGTTAGCCTGGAAAGGAAAAGGCTCAGGGGGGATTTTATCAGTGCGTATAAATATCTGGTGGGAGGGTGTAAAGAAGATGGAGCCAGATTCTTCTCAGTGGTATCCAGTGACAGGACAAGTGGCAATGGGCACAAACTGAAATACAGGAAATACCATTTAAACATAAGAAAAAACTTTTTTTACTGTGAGGTGGCTGAACACTGAACAGGTTGCCCAAAGAGGCTGTGGAGTCTCCAACCTTAGAAATATTCACCACCCAACTGGACATGGTCCTGCTCTGGTTGATCCTGCTTTGAGAAGGGGGGTTGGACTAGACGATATCTAGAGGGCCCATCCAGCTCAACCATTCTATGATTTTATGATCCTAAGCAGCCAGACTTAAATCTGAACGTGGCACCAGAGCCAGGCTGCTTCTTTGCTGGCACAGTACTGGACTTCTGATATGGACTCCCAGAAACCAAAACACTCATCAGGATAATGCACAGATGGTACTGCTGCTCTGCAGAAGCCAGCTTTGGTCTGATGTGACAGCAGCTAGAAAAAATAAAAAAATCCAAGTCCAGTGGGCCCCAAGCTGACCCTGTACTACGCTCAGTAGCCATGTCGTCCAGAGACTCTTCCCATGATTCAGGGTAATCCATTCAGCATTAGCTCAAATAACGAGCAGGTGAGGAGGGCGGGAAGGTGAGGAGAGCAGAGGAAGATGACAGGTAAATCAATGCTATGATAAGAGTTTAGAAGCACTCAAGAAATAGAAAAAAGATTCCATAAAAGACTCAACATGAGATAAAGTGAAAAGGAAAAAAAAAAATCAGAAATAATACTGTGATGAAAAAATTTAACTGGAAAGAAGAATATTGATTTATCAAAACTCAGAGAAAATTAATTCAAGGCAAAGTGGTCACTTTCCATCATACATACAGCAACAGGACATCCCTACCACTTATCACAAGTAAAGAAATATCAAGAAAGAATCAGAAAAGGTCTGGAACAGACAAGTCACTTTGAACTGCGTGAGCCTAGCTGATGAGAAGGCTGCTGAGCATGTACAAAGTTATTTAGCAACAAATATAAGAGGAAAACGTGAGGTGGGAAGCAGACCCATTTCCAATAAAATAAAGGAAGAACATGAAATGCATCTTAATAATTACAAAGTAAGTGTCTGAAAAATTGTTGGGGTGAAGGGATAGAACAAGCAGAACAGAACGACAGAAAGGAACCTTCCTGAAGCTGAGAATCAGCTCTCCTCACTGCAGGCAACCACATCGCATTAGAAGTTTTAAAAGGTCTGAAGGCAGAGAAGAGAGTTTTCCATGCTAACAAAGTTAAGAATAGGGCCGTATCATCTGCCTCTTCTAACGAGCAGATCTGTGATAAGAAATGTTGTCTTATCAGATGTTTCTGCTGGAAAATGTGGATTTATCAAAAGGTAAATGTTTCTCTCAAGAGAACCTCTTTTTGAGGGGAAAAAAAAAGATTAAAAAGAACATTTGAAGAAAATTTGATTTTTTTAGTTTCAAATTTATGTTCAGCAAAGCTGAACCTTCCCAAAAAAGTTTCAAATAAAGTTGACATCTCACCAAAACATGAAACTGATCACAACCGTTCTCCCACGGAACTAGTTTGAAATTAAAAAAAATTTTTGTTTTTTGCTCCATTGATCCAACATTAAAACAAAATTGAAACTTCTTCATCCTTAATGAAAACAAACAAACAAAAAAACATCCCATTCTTGTATGGCTTTAAAGAAAAAGTTTCCACTCTTTTGTAATAACCTTTAAAAACATTCACAAGAAAATGAGGTGATTTTTCAGAATCCATATATAACAGGTATAAAAATTAAAGAAACTTACACTGGTTGTTTCTTTGAGACTTTCAATTTTCTGCAAAGAAAATTCCAAATAATATGGTTAAAGAAAGAATTTCAAGCCTCTAGTTTTACTTAAATACTGTTCTACAAACACCCTGTTTCATTTTAAATTGGGAGGGGGTAGAAGAAAGCAAGCAACATGAAAAAGACTATTTCTGTAAGTAGACATATAGAGTTTTTATTCTGTAATGGACAAGACAGAAATCAAACTGATGATTATAGCTTAAAGGTGACAAGGTTAGGACTTTCTGAGCATGACATATTTACCCATCTAGGTCCACACTTCAATTTTGCTTAACATTAACAGCAACAAAAATGGATTTCACTATAAAGATTCCCTCTAACCTCAGTTTGTATCTTTACGTAGTGTACTGAACRATGGTACATTCCAGTAGCTAATATTACTTGAAAGTACCATCATTCAAGTATAATAGTTCCCATAATTTGGGAAGTCCAATTAAAAAAAAAAAAGTGGAAAATAACAGTGCACATATTTCTTGTTCTAAGTCTCCAGTAAAAGTGCATCTGGAAATCTGCCTATTTAAAAATTTTATCTAGAAACACTCGTTCATAAAGATTTCCTGCATGGAATTCAACTTTAGGCATGGAAAAGGCATCTGCATGCCTTTTTACACATAAGCATGAGCTATCTAAGGAGCATATGCATCCTGTTGATGTCCTTGCGTCTATCTGCCGAGGGCAAAATTATTAAATTGGACTCAGCACTGAACCACTACTAATTCAATTACAGAACCTCTCTGTTTTGATTAATAGGAATGTCTCATGGGACTTCAATCATAGTCTTTAGGATTCCTGAAGAACCAAAATGTGTAAAGTAACTTTTGTCCCCAGGCAGCATTGCAAGCACAGATTCTACACTGTAAGAGAGTAACATGTACCTATACATCTACAGGAACAAAGTCTCAGCTGATGTGGATAAAAATGTAGAGATGGCTTTTCAGCTAATGCCTGGGGAAAATCTGTCCATTAAATTTTGTTTTACCATTCCTAAGGAAATTATATATTTTCTTCAATCTGTGCTTAACTGGCAAGAGGTGGCAAATGGCACCTAGCCTCTTCCACTGGAAAGACTGGACGGATCTAGGAAACGGTTTCTGAGGGTTACTATATTATAAAGTAAAGCATATTTATTTCTGCTGCAAGCAGAGAAATATGCCAACAGCTATACATTCCTACTTTTTTTTTTTCTTATTTTCATGTCTCTACCACACTTCAAGACCAAACTTTATCAACATGTATTGAAAAAAAGCATTTTAAATATAATGACAACAATTCAGTGAAATCCTGAGCCTTTTAGCACCAAATAGAATAGGCAATGTACCCAAACATACAGATCTTGTCAGCTGGAAGACTGAACAGCTGAAATGAATCATTCGGTCTGAAGGTTTTACAGCCAACTGTAAGCGGTCATAAGCAGTTTTGATTATTTTTCCAACATGCTACAGCGTAATTATGCACCAAATAGATTAGTATCTCATTCCCTTCATTGATAAAATCTTTGTTGAAAATCTGGAAGTGGTGACATGCCCTATAATGTAATTTGGTAGTACTGTTTCCCCTCCTACCCAATCGTGAATTTCAAAAAACTGACAGATTAATCAATACCTTGTTATCCTTACAGCTAGGCAGAGACAAAAAGGTAATTTGTCTGAGATCACACAGAAAATCTGAGGTAGAGTAAATCTCAGGCCATCTGGTTACCAAGACCCATACACAAATTACAAAATTGCATTTTTTTCTTCAGGCATTTTAACAGTTTATTGTGATCAGGCCAACTTAAGTAGTAACACACAATATGCACCAAACCATTTTTTTCCCACATCTGTGCTCTTTGGCTAACTTGAAAGAGCACAGCATAGAAAATTTTCTCTTTTTCACACGTATACAAAATTAAGAGAACAGTGCAGGCAAGTCAGACCCAGACCCTGTGAGGACCTACCTAAAAAGCACCAGCCCTGTCCCTTATGGCTAAGCAAATGAACTAACTCTGCTTGTCCTAGTTTGACCTTCTAATTAAAGTGCACTGGACAGAATGTAAAGAAAATGACAGATTTGCTTTGTTTCTAGGGTTATCTATTTTATCCACAACATGTGTACTTTTTGTAAGACTCTGCAAAACATTGATATGGAAGTCCAGGGTTTCATAAGCAATAATTCTAGAGCTGTGAAGGAAGCAGCCGTAAAATAAAGTTCATGAACTCTCCCCTATGAGATTTTATATAAACATACTATAGACATGACACTGGGGAGAGGAAAAACAAGTGGAGGATCACAAGCAACAAAACCACTCCAAATTAGCTGGCTTACAGAAGTGCTTGGTTTGGGGGAGAAGTTGGGAGAAGGCTTGCACCTCTTCTCATTGATTGTATAAGAACTCCACTGCTATGCATACACACTGCTACAATCCTTCTAGCTTTATTCTTTTGCTCTTTTGCGTTTAAACTTTTCTTCTTCTATTTAGACACAGCTGCTATCAAGCTATTGACACAGAAAAATTATTAATATATTTGCAAAAAGTTTTACTAAAGTAAAAAATATAGATCTTTTATAAAATACAAGTTGTAAATAAAATCGTAAAGAGGCAAAATAGGAGGTGTGTTAAAGATTAAAAAAAAACCATGAGCCAATAAAAATACAATCAATGAATATCACTTACTACCTAAAAGTTACCAGAATTTTCTCTCTTCAAGATCCCTACTCTGACTTTGAAAATTGGTGAAGATAAAAATTTTAATACGGTAATGTTCCCAGTTTTAGGTAATGAGTACGTGTATTTTCAAACTAAACATCAATTTCCTGCTGACTTGCACTATCTTCTGCATCGCCGTCTCCCTCGGTATCTGTACCGATGTGTGGAGGAACACCTCTGTTTCAAACTGACTTAGGGTTGAAGAACGCAGACGCATCCAACACCCAATCCAACCAAACTGCAGGTTGACACTGACACTATTTACTTGCTGCTTGTTACACTTCTGTGGCATCTCATTTTTCAGGAAGCCACTGATGACCCAACAGAAAGCTAATTTTATTTCATAGATTAGAATTTTTGCCTCATTCAACAATCATGTGGCTACAAAGAGTTGTATCAGCTTGTCCAAAAGGGAGGCAGGAGGGGCACGGGGAGGCAGCTGGCCCGTAAGCAGAATCAGTAACAACCTGAAGCTCTCTCCTCTGCCTAGGGCTTACTTCACAAGAAGCACTGTGGGCCAGAGCTCGTGCAGGCAACTGCTACGCTTTCGCCCAAAAGCTTGTCAAGAAATGTCAGCTGCATTCCGGCCTGCCCAATATACACTTCTTCACTGTCCTGATACTTTTAAATGCTTACAGCTTCATTTTCCCAAGATCTCTGTGGTCAAGATAGTTTCATGAAACTAAACAGAAATGCGTAAGTTTAGCTCTCACCAATAACACTGCTGACACGAAGAAAATAAGGTCCTATTTTGTCTTCACCTGGAAATGCCAGTACCCTCAGATTACGCACCTTTCCTCTACTTCCCACATAATCAGATGTATACGTTTTACTCTATCAGTAGCTTCCACAAAGCTGGTAGCACTGCTAGTTATAGTATGTTTGCAAGGCAATATGATGCTACTACACAGTGCTAGTTGTAGTTCTGCCGGGAGTATCAGTATAACACAGGGACTTCGTGACATTCACAGTATTCCTCAAAGCCTGCACAATTCATCAGTTGTATATCTGCACTGTCTTCTTCCAAGTTCAAAAAATTTCCGCGCCTCAGAAATAAAATATCCAAAAGACCTTGCAGTATCTTGGAACACCTATACCCTAGGCCATTATTTTTAAAAGACAAAAAAATTCTGAAACATAAACAGCTTGTTTAATTCTCTGTACACTTACAAAAACAACAGGTCAGGTTTTAAATGCCTGGCCAYAAGCAGTTGCAGAAAACAGCATGCAGCTATTTGAGAAGCACACACTGCTCAGATAACCAAGTCTTGCTTCACCAGAAAGTATCCTGCAGGTTAGACTCAGCCCACAGCCTGATAACTGAACCATATTTACATAAACAGGAAAATTGCTAAATATGCTACCAAACCTCTTAGCTACTTTAATCCAGGGATAGACATGATCAAAAAGAGTGATCTGCAAGGGTTTTTTTGTTTTTAAATAAAGAATAAATGGAATCTATAGTAAATTGCAATACTCATCAACCAGAGGAAGCTGACCTCTTCTAAACTGGCCTCTTCCTTTTCCTATAAAGTCAGTCTGTCTGTTCTGTAGATACCTTGCAGAGATGAAGAAAGAAATCATATAACCTCTAACTTAGCACAATGTGTGAGAAATCTCAGGGATTAGAAGCACTGTAACATGAAAAAAAAATGTACTGCCTGATCTGCAAAATAGCATCTGGAGAGAGGGCAAAATTGAAGGACTATTCTTCCCAGTAAAAAGCACAGAAGGAAAAATACAGAAGGTCTTGCTCTTTCTAGTCAGTTGTCTACAGATTAAACATGCTTAAACGGAGAATGCCTGCACTTCAAAGTTATTTTAAAAACCTGTATACACAAAAAAAACAGAAAGACCATCACTTGTGAAGTCGTTTGGATGCCATAACACATCAGACGAGACGGATAACATATGCAAGGTCACAGCCATTATACAGAACTGCATAGGGAAGCAAATTTATCACAGAAAGCCATCAAACTGTTTTCAAAACTGAAAACAAACACTGAAGGAAAAACAGCTTGTTTTTCAGTAGCGAAAAGAAAAAACACTAGGATGAAATACACCACCACTTTATAATATTGAAATTACTACATTTACTTAAACAAAAGCACTCCTCTGTAATAAACACTTTATAAATTATACTTACATGTTAAATCTGTCCTCCACACCACACATTCATGTACAAAATTAGCATGCTAGTTTCTGCTAAACCCACAGCACCAAAAATATGTGCCAGCCTTTCTTAAACACAGCAACCGAACTTCGACCTCCAAACTTGCTTTTGAAATGGGATGGGAGGGGATACAAAAAAAAAAATAGCCATCAGTTAAATGATTTACAATCTAGCTAAAAGGGTAATGCCCTCCAGATAGAAAACTACATTTTTGGGCACCCTCACCTAAAATAAATGAAATATATCATTCTCAGAGTTCCGACATGTACCATGTTAGACACAGAACTCTGCAGGATGCAGACCAATGAAGTGAAACGCATGTGTTTTTTGTTTTTAAGAATAGCTTTGCTACTCCCACAAACACATCAAACATCCATCCTTGCTAAAGATGAAAAAAAGAGCAAATTTAAGTTAAAAATGCTTTAGACAATGGAATATCAAAGGAGCAATCATTTCCTATAAGCTGAAACTTTTAATGTTTCAAGAATGACACTCAACATTACTAAAGAATTAAGCTCACCTCCTACTTACTACACAAATTACACTGTTATCAGTTACTCAAGTTGTTTTAAGTGATTTTGACAACTTGAGAAATGTGAAAATAGATGAAGGATTTTAAATTTCTATAGTCTATAACAAATTGATGCACAAATCCATCAGATAAAGCAAAATAAGCAATATTTAAGATAAAATATACTTGCTTTTCTCTGTTCATCATCTTTGCAGTTCTGAAGTTTTTCATCAAACAGCTAAAAGAAAAAAATATATTTGTGAAAATACTAATAATGCCATTTTTCCATATAATACCAGCCAGAAACACTGAAATTTCAAAACCAAAAGCATTTAACAAGTTTTTAAGGTATATGATCTTGGTATTATGACCCAAAGCAGTTATTACTTAATATTTCCTCACAGCATTTGTGATACCGTAACTCTGTAACTCAGTTCTCACACTACCCTATTCTGCAAGACACGGGATCTCAGCTCCTGAGGCTAGTCCCAGAACTCGGGCTGGCATGGTTTTGCCATGATTTGAACAAAAAGGTGAGGCTGAGTAATAAAAGTGACACTCCTCAGAACACCTCAAACTGCCTGTTTTTATTTCCACAAAGATCTTTAGGGCATGAAGTGTGCTTACTACAACCACACCTTGATCCTTATCAACCCTCCTAGGTTCCCTCCTCATTTGTGTTAATATTAATTGCTGTAAGATTTATATGCACTTCTTAGGGAAGACACATAGTGATTTCACAGCATTACGTTCTATATATATCTATATCTATATATATAGATATATATTTTTTAATAAAAGTGGAATATGAGATGCAGCCAAAAACACTAAACAAATTCTTACTGACAAGATTGTCTATTTAATATAAGCCGAGCTGAAACAGATGCAGCTGCCTTTGAGAGCACTCAGACCTGCAGACAGAAATCATCATCAAGCACAAGCTGTTCAAGAAAGAAATATGATTAAAGGTAATACTCAGAAGTTCATCTCATCCATCCTTGCTCAGAAAAGATGCTGCACTTCTGAGCAGTGGAATGAGAGTACTTCACTCAACTGCCTGCCTAAAATCTAGTTACTTATGTAATTTTCCCTTGAGAGACGATTTCTGGTTCTAAAAAACACTGTAGTCTCTGTCCATTCTTAAATTCTCTCTTCTCTCATTATTAGTTCCTATACCTCCTCCCCACAGTTGCCCCGAAATAACAACAGAAGGCGTTCAGACTTAAATACCTTCCTTCAGCGAAGCGTGCTTCCCTTGCATGCTCCTACTAGATGGCCTGGGAGCAAGAGACAGAGCTGACTCCTGAATCAAGTCTCTGCAGTTTAGCTTTGAATTCTGTCTGCACCTTTTGGCCACCTCCATTTCTGTTTGTATGCTCTTCCCCGTCTCTCCCCAAAATGACGRATTTTTTGCTGAATATCCCACATGCAGTACTCGCCCAGTAGTATCAGCAAAAAAAGTCCAAACGGGCAGAATGGAAGCAATCTAAAGCACAATTTTAACCTGCTGAGTCATGGGGGAAAAGTGTCGTAGCCAGCAGAAAAAAATTTCTGTTTTTCCCAATAAGGTGGGTACTGTGAGATTACGACCTTATGATTCCTTGCCTCCCCACCTACTTTTAAAGTACATGTGCACAGTGGAAAAGAACTGTATTTCTGCAGAATTTCTACAGAATGCTTTTACTCAAGGACAAAGAACAGATATCTATCATTACTGCAACAAAGTCTCCAGCTATCTGCAACTGTAATTACACATTACATGACAAAATTTTCCCAAAATAAATTCTGAAACGCTATGAGCAAGACAATGACTTCATTATGTTTTAAAATTAAACTCATCTCTGCCAATTCCATAAAGTTATACATACAAGAGTGTATATTTCAGTTGTTACATACCATTCTATAAAATCTTTTTACAGAGTTATTCTGATTTTCTAATTCTATTTTAACAATCCCAAGATTCATTCTAAGAGAAACCAAGAATTGCATTTTCATCAAACTCATAACAACATTTAATTTTATTAGTTCCAGTGAGCATCTTTTTACTTCAGAAGTAATATCCTCAGGTAGGGAGAAAGAGAAAATTCTGACATCAGCAGACTCCATATATGAGAGGTATGTTTTCTCATGTTCATATTCCACTCAGCCAGCTGAGCTCTCTTTGCCTCCCACATTAACCAAAACATGTTCAGAGTGTAAAACATGACTTCCTCCCTCTGTTCAGCTACCTTTCAGCCAAGCCTCGAAATCCACACTGATGTGCAAACTCAGAGTACAGTCAATCAATACACCAGAGTTTGTTAACATACCTTCAGTTGATCTATCAAGATCTGTAAGTATGCATCAGCCTCGGTAAGTTTTTTATCAAAATCATGAACACTGGGAACAAATCCTGAATCCACACCCTAGTTATAAAAAAAAAATAAAAATAAAAAAAGACAAGTCAAATATATAATTAGAGGTTTTGAAAAAAATGGTAACAAAAATACAGTTTTGCCTGCCAACTGGCTGATAAATGCTGTTTTGCCTCTCATCCTGCAATGTGTAAACACAGGCACACAGCTGAGCACATTTCTCTTCTACTTGCAGTTAAATAAGTAACAGTAAATTGCTACACATTTTCAGCAATGGGTCTAATCACCACACACCAGAGTATTTGATTATTTATAATTGAAAAATATAATTTTAAATAACAATAATTAAAGTTTCTTTGGAAAACATGAGGCAGAAGTCAGTATTGCTGCAGACTGTCTCATGATTCCATATTTTTACATTTCAATGAAAAACGACAAAACCATACCCAACTGTACGACAGCACTTTCCACACTTCAAGCAGAAACTTTGCTAATTGAAACACAGCTCAACTCATAGCTCCTTAGTGAAGGACTGGGCAAATTAATGCTAAGCCTCTTCTTAAAGATGGACTCACTTTCCAGTGGAACACTTTGAACAGATTACTTCATTGTCCCAGTTACTTTATACCTATAGTAATTTGCATCCTTTTCACTGCATTTGATTTCTTACATTTCATTGAATATATGCTAACAAGGACAGAAATACCACTGCCATGAGAATGATTACTTTAATGTTTTCTCACTTGCAAATTTGTTTTCCTTCATAACGTAAAATTCAAAGCACACACTTCTGCGTATAGTATGTTCCCCACATTTAAACTGAAAAACTGTGTGTTTAAAAAACTGAACAAACTCCTGTTGGTTTACCACATCTTTAAATACAAGAGAGAAAATGGAGAGGATTCATGAAATCGATTACTTCTGACTTCATGCACATACACTACATAGACATGTTTAAGGTTTATTTCAATAATACCTTTAATACACTGGAACTCAATACAAATATTAAAGCACTCCTGGCCTGAAAAACTCTGCAGTTCAAGTTAAATAAATAAGAAGAAACATAAGGGATAAAGAAGCAAACATCAGTTACAACAGAAACATAATCCTGAGACCTCACGGTAGTGTCAGAACTTTCCCACTAGCCTAAGTATTTTACCTATAATCACACTGATTTAAGGTAGGACCTCCTCACTTCAAACTCTTAAGACACCATCAAGTGTGCTGCTTTGACTGCTGAGCATCCCCAAAAGCCTGAATGGGAAAAGATCAACCAGTGGGAAAAAACATTTTGTACTGGAAGGACATGCAATCTATATTTGTAAAATTCCATGTTTTGATTATGCTAAAAAATTAAGAAAAAAAAGACACTAAAAGCATCCAATGTAACAATTTATCAAAAGAAACTAATGGACAGGATAGTTCTCACAACCAAGAAACTTTCAACATTCTAACTGGTCAAGTCAAAATTACACTAAAACTAAAGCTGAAACTATATAAGAACAGCATTAACTGCTGAAGAAGGCATTGCCTGTACAGCTTGCAGCCAACACTATCATTTCAGCAAAAGATCTAGCATGCTCAGTTAAAAATTTCTGGAGCTAAGGCTTCATACACAAAAACTGCATGAATCATACAGAAGATTTCTGATGAAGGTACTATACACAGAAGTATAGCTTATGGTGCAAGTTATCCGTTTGTTGCATCAAAATGCTAATTTTTATTTCAGTCATCAGTCTAAGACTACTAATATGTAACAATCCAGTACTTACAGCGGTGTCTTTAAAGACAAAAGGCCATTCTTAAATCCCAGCCTCTCAGCACTAAAGGAAAAGCTGATTAAAACATTAAGTGTTACAACTGAATAGACAGTCCACATAATTACAGAGTGAAATCCTTGTCCAAAAAAGTTCTATTAGAATGTTAAAATTCCAATCAACAGAAAGAGAAAACCATAAAAGTAAGTATAGGGTCAAGCTGACGTAAAACAAAAGTGAAATGCAAGTGAAATAATTTTGAAAAGAAACACAGGTACTTAAAGCTGTTGCATTTCACTAATTTGCTCTGGGTTTGTGTAAAGACGGCTTAGGTGGAATATGCTAACTAACTGAGTGAATTTACTAGTCTTTGTTCTACGAGATTAGGTTAATAACTGTAAACCTTCATAGAGTTTCAAAATTAAAAACCCAAAGACACCTGGAAAGTTAAAGTATCAAGACTAGCAATAGCACAGAAAAAAAACACTGTATAAATAGTAAATATGGAATAAATAGTAAACAAAACTAATCGATATTTCAAACCCAGGAGTAATTTAGAAACAGCAGGCATACAAGCAAAAGAGCAGGCTTTAGTGGCAAATTTTCATTTCTTCCTTATCTGGTTATTCAAAGACGCAGTAGGAAAAAAGCGACCCTCTTCTTCTCTCCTTGCCAGGTAGGACACAAGGTTTCAAAAGATTGAGTCAGCAGAGTAAGAGAATGATATTTTAAAAGTTAGTACTATTTTACACAGTTTAAAACAGCTTGTTAAACATGTAAACTAGGAAACCGCACACCTGAACTAGCAATCAAATTTTTATGAGAAACATTTATTATATGCTGTTGTCCTATTCATAAATTGACAAAAGAGATTGCCCGCAGATGGTAGAATCTCCATCCTCGGAGGCAGAGTTCAAAACTCAACTAGATATGACCCTGAATAACCTGGTAACTTAGAAGTTGGTCCCACCTCGAGAAGGGATTTGGACCAGATGACATCCAGAGATCCCTTCCAGTTTGCTATGCTATGATTCCACAAATAAGTATCTTCAAATTACAAAAAAGAAGAGGAATCTAGACTGTTCTAGATCTTCAGAAATACATTGAGTCCTACCGTCAGTACCAATTCAAAGTAATACAATCTGTTTTTCCACTGAATCACTAGATCTGTCAGTAAGTATACTTTATCTCTCCCCAATAACCAGCACTTTGTGCTCCATATATATAAGCTTTAAGGAACTGATAGTTGTATTACCAGATGCAATAGTTACAGAAGCAAGTAACTGATAAATCTTTTGGATTGCCCACCTCTCCCAAAAATACACTTGGTGTCTGACTCCTCCTGCAAAAAGCCCRTGTTTGATAACCCATCTAGAGAAACGAGAAAAGGTAACTTAGCATTTCTTTCCCCCCCACACAACCATCCTATAGCTTCTGAGATTTTCCCTTCAGGACATATCACAAGCTTGAAGACTAGGCTTTATAGGACGCACGCCAGTCCTGATGTCTGTAAGTAGTAAGAGCACACCGGGCCCAGCAGCACACTGACCTACCAATTAGCAGTGTGATCCCCATGATACCCAATGGCATGATACGCAATAACTTGGACAGACCTTACATGCTAGTCTGAGTGAAAAATCTCAAGCTAGGAGCCTGGCAAAATTATTCCCTTCACACACATCCCTTTTTTTGTGTGTGTGTGTGTGGCTGGGGGGGGGGAAGGGGAGAGCAACAGCAAAATATGGAATAATTTAAAAACACATATTATGCGTCTTATTTCCACTACAGAACTACTAGCACTCAAGAAGTTTGTATCACCTATTTCCCTATCCTCCAGCCTAATTTAAACCAGTCCTTTCAAAACAGGATGGGATGAAAAGATCACATTATCCTTAGAAGAAGCATACCAGAAAATTTCTGATATATTTCTCAAATAAAAGCATTGCAATGAGGACCTCTGTGGAAAATGAACAGTAGTGAAGGCAGGGAAAAGAAGAAAAAGGCAGAGGCAGCGGTGAAGACTTGACAGAGTTGCCCTTGTGGAATAGTTTTGCTGGGGAAGGGAAAGAGAAAGCTGTCCAGAGCAGACTGACTTTCTTATCTTTTTAAAGATACTTTTGCTGGAGTCTTCATGTAATTAGGATTTCAAGTCCAGCAAAAAAAATCTTGTTAGAGTCAGTTTAGAGAAGCGAGTAATAGTGTTTTCCCTCAACCCCCCCAATTCTACAGTAGAAATATATCCCCTATCTAAGGCATGTTTGTTCTTGTGTAGTAGGACATTGCATATAAGAACCACTGATAGAAAACCAGAAAAATGATAGAGCAACTAGTAAGCCACTAAACAATGATATCTTCTTGCCTTTTCTTTGTGGCAAATATTAACCTATTTTTTCTGCTACATTTTTAACTTACATTTAAACTTAGAATATACCTCTCTCAGTTAAACATTTGTTCTTAAAACTTATTTTAAGAATTCCAGAAAGCAAATAAGCCTTCCAAATAGACAGATTATCACACATTTTTTTGAAAAAGCATTACTGCTTTGCAAAGGACAAAATGCTTAGCAAAGACATTGTGCAGCTAGAGATATTATCAGGTCTTAAGAGGGAAGAAAAACAGAGTTCAAAACTCCAAAATATTTACATACAGGTGTAAAAGTCTATCTTTAAAACATAACTTCTGTGAGGTTTCAAATTCACAGCAACTTTCAGGAACATAAGGATATTGAGTCCCATCCCTTTACTTGCATCATTTGTTATGGATGTAGCTAATTCACGCACACTATTCATTCACGATCATTACGACTTGTAAAATCTGAAGAAGGGGAGCATGCCAGTTAACTCTATGGCCTTCCACCAGCACTTGAAAAATCTATATCAGATATATTCTTCGTCTTAAAGAATCTGTTCTGAGTTTTATGCAAGTATTCTTGACTCACACTAGAAGCAGCATCTGAAAGCCAGTGAGTAAGAACACAGTTCATGCAAGGGAAATGCGTAATAAAAATTTACTGTTTCTTTTATTTTCATTTGCAGGTTTAAAAAGTTCATCAAAAATTTTGGTTAACATGACACTAAATGATCTGCTACTAGCAGCACAGTTTCACAAACACTTTAAACCAGCTTAAGTGAACCAGAAAGAAAATCAGTTCCCCTGTTTGTTCTCACCCTTACTCTGCTCTTCAAGTCAGCACAAACATTTGCATTGCCACATAGTGAACTCTATATGGAAACTAATCTGAGTTAATAGTAAACTAGGAAAAGGAAGATGGCAGGGAGAGTAGTTTTAATTTGGGTCACTTCTAAATCCAGTTCCCAATTCAGCTATATATTCTGCTGCACTGTCACTTCACTTTTGCTAGGAGAAGTAAGTTACTGAGGACAGATAAGACTGTTCCCAGCAGAAGTACCAACTCTAAGTATTAGTGAAACCATAGTATAACTCAGTATTTCGGTCATTTTATCACCCTACACAGCAGCCATCCCAGGTYCACTTCTTAAAATATAGCTTTCCTATCTTACTATTTGCTACTAAGGTAGGTAAATATCTTATTCAAATTATGAAATGGCAAGTTGTAATTTTTTTAATTTCTTTTTCTTTTACTGTAATAAGAAGGAGCCTGCCTCTGTACTGATAATCATTTCTGTTCCTTTGTCTCTACAGTAAGTCACATAGCTAAAGTAAGGCAAATAAGTAAGGCAAATCAAGCAGAGGCTGAAACAGTTTGGGGTATTACCTGAAGGGTTTTTGTAAATTTTGGTGGGCAATCCAAACCTGCAAGTAGCCTGCAAGTACTTTGAGACTCTCTAATGTGGATTATCACTGTCCTATGTACTCAGAAAGCATGAAAGACATCTTATTTGTAGAATATGCAACTTTCAGATTTATATTTGTTTGTTTGTTTTTTTTTAATCAAGTTGGTAGTTGTCTTTTATGAAATTCTCAATAACTTCTTTAGCTGCYGCTTTCAGACAGTCACCAAGATCTTGTAGCAGCACTGGAATAAAGGAGGGGAAAAGTACATCTCAGGATATAAGATTTAAGGCAAGAATTAGCGTGAAAGCTTGAGCTAATGCGGGGGTGGGGGGGAGAAAGACAGGCCTATCCCTTCAGGTTGAAGCATGACTACTAAGGACAGGATCTTRTTTGAAAGATAAAACTACCAGTCTACATGCAGACATTCAGCCTTTTAAAATGCTTATATTTACTTCATTTATTACAGAATTCCCTTAAGRCATGAGAAGAGAACAGTTTCTGGTGCTTTTTAGGTAGCTTCATCTCTTAACAGTGGTCTTGTGCTTTTAAGATCAAAAAAGAGCGAGCTGTGTTACTGTGGTCATGGAAGACATGAGTTATCTTTAAGGGGTTTAGGCACAGGAGAACTCCTGAGCCAAGAAGTACATTTGGCACTAGGGTGCCGCTTGAAAGACAGAGGAGGAAAGCAGGATATTTAACTACACAAGAAGCCTAGAAGCACTTCCTACTTGAGCAGGATTGCTGGGTGACAGATTCTGGTAAGGAACAAAAGAAAATTTTAGATAAGTTATCACCCTACCTCTGCCCAAGCAAACAAGAAACCCGAACGACCATACACCTTCACCTCATGTACACCCTTCCCCTTATCTTGTGGGTAAGGGCTGCCACCGGAAAGCCACTGACCTAGCAATGCCACAACAATAATATCTTGAGGGCCAAGAGGAAAAAACATCAGCGGGCTTCAGAATGGTACTTCCAACGCTATCGTACTGCCTACGATTCAGGGACTTTTCAATAGACAAAGCTAACACCAGAAGAACCAAGCACATGTTTAGTAATACTTTGGGCATAAGAACATACAAAATGCAAGCAGAGCAACAGACGTCAGTTTCAAAATTTTGAGAAATTACATTACAGGTATATCTGAAATGTTTCCTCCCCATTTTTGTTTCATTTGAATACAACATTACTACTATCAGTAATTATCAGCATTATAATATTATCAGACCTCTGGGCAGCTGGGAGCCCCTTATTCATTCCAATGTCTTTATGACTCAGTTCCTCCGCTATAGCTCATTCTTTCAAGTTCCTACTTTTTTAAAAAAAGTGTTTCAAAACACTTCCATTATACAAACCTAGGGACAACACAGCAACAGCATTAAGGCACAAATAGAATCACTGAGGCTAAATGAGAGCTGAGAACATCCAGACACTGCTTCATCTCTCTAGTCTCGCACTAATTTGTTATCTTTCACTCARTCGGTTTACACAGCACACACGAACCACCCAGCTTTCAGCATACTTTCTCAGGTCTAACGGATGTGTTTCTGGCACTACGAAGAAAACTCATCCAAGGTTCACTTCCGACTTTCCAAACTTGGAGGCTCCTGGACCAGAATGGGCTGACTGCTTGAAAACTACATAAAAAMCAGAAGCGAGACTCAAGAAAGATAAATAATTTTGGACAAAAAATAGATGCGTAAAGGTTTTATGTGATAGATATCTCCAAGTTTCCATTCACAACACTGAAGAAAACACTCCTGCAGAAAACGAATCTCTGCCACAGCACTCRAAACCCTGTAGCCGCAGAGCTGACAAGCCTCCCAGGGAACTCGTTTAACTTTATCGCCCAAATGAAAAAGAAAGCAGAAGAACCTCAAGCGCAAGGAGYGGCGTTTTGCTGGGAACGTTAGTTGAAGCCAAGGCATGTTTGTGCACAGCGGGCTCCTGCAAACCCACGCAGGAGCATCTGCGGGCGGCGGGGCACCGCGGCGCCGCCGGGAGCCTCCGCGCACTCACGCGGCGGCGCG